>NC_090266.1:625267372-625571176 GCF_040414725.1 Anabrus simplex | reverse complement strand
TACTACTACTACTACTACTACTACTACTACTACTACTACGTATAATAATAATTGTACCGGGTGGTACACCTCTACGCTGCACATTCGAATTTTTCGCCTTAAGGTCCTCCTCTACTGGAGAAACACTGAACTTAAATCTGGATCTAATTAAACCTTTCCTCTGAAGATGTCACTGTGAATTTCGACGTGTTTTTGTTTACTATTTATCAAGAAGTTTGGACATTCTCTCATAGATGTCACTGCCTAAGAACTGTGATCATGCACCCTGGTGCGAAGTGTGGGAACTTTCTTGAAGATATTTTGTACTCATAAGTTTTCTTATTACTAAATTTCGTTCTTTCAATTGTGCGTTGGCAATATTAATCTTTTCTTTCCGCCAGTTTTGAAGTTAGCCAATCAATTATTTCTGTAATTAATTTTCAGCCAATCCCGTATGTCTTCTTCGATTTGGTGTGTAACTGTGTACTGTGGCCAATAAACGCCTGTGGGTGTGTCTTAATTATTCATGAAAGGTCTCGAATCTTCCCCAAGGGTATAAAAACTGCTGATTTTCTTGTCTCTCGGCCACTTCATCAAAATCTAACTTAGTGTATGGACGTGTAGCAGGAGGCGGGAAGCGCCTCTTTCTTCAGGCAACAGTTTCTCGGTAAGGTAATGGCCACTTAACATCTTTATTTCTTGCTAGCTCAACAGTTTAACCCGCGGGGAAAGTCCGAAACCTTTACCATGTAACCTATCTCTATAAACATGTAAATCTCTTCCAGTTTATGTAAAAACTTCATATATCTTTAACTGTAAATCGGGGATAGAGAGTGCTTTACCCTCTCGAGCTCCCCTTCATTTTGATTTGAGGTGACTACGTTTTGGTAACCGATTTTCTACTCTTCCTTAATGTGTTAAATGTATTAAGTATACGAGTCACCTCCATAGTTTGGGCATAGCCCCTGTTTCATCGGCCTAGTGCCTCTTAGGTTTTAAGAAGTTTCATGTAGGAGTGCAAATTCACGCCTCCATTCAGTTTTGCATTTTGGGCCATTTACTTAACCTATTCTTTTTCTACTAAGACCCAGTAGGTTGGGTACATCATATCCCCGTTTCATTTTGTGTAAGTTGTGCCTTGATGGCAATTTAGTGTAAAGCCTGGTATTGCCTTTAATAGGCTTGGAAAACTGAGAGCGGGTCAGCTCTTTTAAGTATTGGAAATGTGCCTCTAGGAGGCGTGACATTGCAAGGTAGGAGCAAGTGCTCCATGTTATTAGGGGATTTCTGCCCTTTGGTAAATATGTGTTTGTGACCTGAGAGCTCAGAAATTGTAAAACTTGGGGCTTGAAGCCCAGATTGTTAAATTGTCTTTAAATCTTGGCCTTTTCCCGGTCTTGTACCTGAGTGTCGGTTATTTGTTGACTTGTTGTTATTTGTTAAATTTTGAAATTCTATGTGAACATTGTTAAGTTTTGCTATTTTCGAAAATATAACCTTTAATGAAATTTTAATTCATATCTCGGCTTTGTAGTTAGACCCATTCACCCCAGCACCTTCTTTTACCTCTACTGTTCCACAGATACCTTGGAACAATAATAATAATAATAATAATAATAATAATAATAATAATAATAATAATAATAATAATAATAATAATAACAATGACGTATGGCCATCGAAGAGGCCTGATGAAGGTGTTTTGAATTGACGCTTATATACGGCCTGTGTGTCTACGATGATGGGACCCTACCGATGAAGAATTCTAATTTCTTTTTTTTTTTTTTACAATTGGCTTTTACGTCGCGCCGACACAAATAGGTCTTATGGCGACGATGAGGCAGGAAAGGCCTAGGAGTGGGAAGGAAGCGCCCGTGGCCCTAATTCAGGTAAAGCCCCAGCATTTCTTTGGTGTCAAAATGGGAAACCACGGAAAACCATCTTCAGGGCTGCCGACATTGGGGTTCGAACCCACTATCTTTCGGATGCAAGCTCACAGTCCCACGCCCCTAACCGCACAGCCAACTTGCCCGGTGAATTCTACTATTGGAAACGGCACAGACACCCAGCCCTCGAGCCAGATGAATTAGCCAATTAAGGTCAATATGCCCGACTCGGCCAGGAATCGAACTCGGGCCCCTCATGACGCCAGCTAATTGTGCTAGCCCTTATACTACGGGAATAATAATACTAATAATAATAATAATTTATTGCTTTTACGTCCCACTAACTACCTTTTCGATTTTCAGAGACGCCGAGGTGCCGTAAATTTGTCCCGCAAGAGTTATTTTTGCGTGCCAGTAAATCTACCGAAACGAGGATGACGTATTTGAGTACCCTCTGGCTGGTCGATGGTTGGAAAACAGGTTGTAGATTTTCATTATTATTATTATTATTATTATTATTATTATTATTATTATTATTATTATTATTATTATTATTATTATTATTATTATTATTATTATTATTATTATTATTATTATTATTATTATTATTTATAGATTTATAAGTCAACTATATAATTTCTTCCAATGTCTCGCTGCTCGGCTGAATTATCAGCGTAGTGACCTTCGGTTATGAGGGTCCCGTGTTCGCATCATCTGGTTCATTCCTCTGGTTCGATGACTTGGGTGTTCTAAACACAAACCGCTTCACTTATTCACAACACGCCACACCACACTGCCAACCACCACAGAAACACGTGATAGTCGAACACATGCCTCTGTACAGTATTGGCATCAAGTCTGTATAAGCCACACAGATCGCACCCGCGACCCCACCGGTATTGGTATATCGCAACCATGGTTTAGGTTTCGTACCTAAAAGGAATGCTTCGTAGAAACGAATATAACATACTCTCACGCACACTTCCCACATTCCTATCAGACTAACACTAACAGACATTTTAAGCAGTGCAGTTTTGTGGGTTTAAACGCTGTACAGTGTTTGGTTGGCGCTGAAGAATACAGCGGTAGTTTCTTTATAAGATAGTAGCTTTGAGCTACAACCCACATTTTACGTATCACTTACTTATTACTTTAAAATTCGAAATTACGAAGACTGTATTTTATTACGGGGCCGATGACCTTCGATGTAGGGGTAGCGCGCCTGCCTCTCACCCGGAGGTCCCGGGTTCGATTCCCGACCAGGTCAGGGATTTTTACCTGGACCTGAGGTCTGGTTCGAGGTCCACTCAGCCTACTTGTACGTGATTAGAATCGAGGAGCTATCTGGCGGTTGAGATAGCGGCCCCGGTCTAGAAAGCCAAGAATAACGGCCGAGAGGATTCGTCGTGCTGACCACACGACACCTCGTAATCTGCAGGCCTTCGGCCTGAACAGCGGTCTCTTGGTAGGCCAAGGCCCTTCAAGGGCTGTTGTGCCATCGGGTTTGGTTTGGTTTTGGACTAGAACAAGCGACTTCCATATCGTTTGCTCAACTTCTCACTGCAAATGGCTGCTTGGTGTTTGCTAGAGGGATGGTTTGTTGGTGAGCAGGTCATCGGAGAGGGGAGCATACGCAACTTAATGTTAACGTTATTTTGCTTTACGTCCCACTAACTACTTTTACGGTCTTCGGAGACGCCGAGGTGCCGGAATTCAGTCCCGCAGGAGTTCTTTTACGTGCCAGTAAATCTACTGACACGAGGCTGTCGTATTTGAGCACCTTCAGATACCACCGGATCGAACCTGCCAAGTTGGGGTTAGAAGGCCAGCGCCTTAACCGTCTGAACCACTCAGCCCGGCCATACGCAACTTTATGGGCTAGAAATGGTTACTTAACATTCCATGAATGTTGGATATAGAGACACGCTAGAGGACTTTGAAAGCAATCAATGACGGCTTAGGTTCTAACCACTCGTTGAGGTACCGCCAACAATGGGACCATACTAAGATCCGTTTCTCAACATTCCTTACTAGTGTTGTTTGTTAATCTTTAATATTGTTTCAAATGACTCACAAAGCACGTGAAGCGCTTGCTTTTACAGTAACGAAGTGAGAAAGTTTAGTATTTGTAAGTTCAGTTTGCAATTTAAGACCTTAAAAATCTAGAATCTGAACCTGCGTCTGTTAGGTCATCAGCCTAGAGGCTGGTCGGATCCTCAAATAGCACAACAAAAGGCTATGCAACTATAGGAAAACCACAAAAACCAATGACAGCACCAAAATGAGGCGTACTAGGCAAGATGAGGAGTGAGGTAGTTTGCCATTGCTTTCATCACTGGGGCAGACAGTGCTCTTGCAGCACGGCTGACCCTATGAGCAACACCTTTCATAACACTCAGGTGCACTGGTTGTGCTCTGAATGTCATTATTCAGCACTCCCCATACCCCGGCAGCTTCCATATTGTCACAGCCACGTATGAATCTAAAAATAGTAAAATAAAACCTCATCATATCTCCGGAAAGTGACACGTAGAAATCAAGCCTGTGAAAATTTTACAGCAAATATCACCAGGTGACCAGCACTTCGAAGACAAGATGGCGGCGTGTGCAGAAGTGACGCTGAGTGTTATGCGTAGTATTATTATATTTTTGGTGGTAAAGAGTGCAGTGCAATACTCCAAAAGTGCCACAATCGCTTCAGATAACCCTCCTGGATACCTGGAAAACATAATTCTATTGGAAAAACTATTGGTGAGTGAAAAATGTAGTCTTAACGGTTTGACGTGGTGCAGTGCTGAAAGTCTGGGGATGGCAGCCATAGGTCGGCCTCGGCGAAGGGACGGGAGCGGTGTTGTCAGACTGCCTGTAGATAATCAGCCACTGCTGTGCTTGGCACTTGCCCTAAGTGGGGACATCGAACTAAACCCGGGTCCAGAACAGTGCACAATTTGCGGAAATAGTGGTAGGAGGAATCAATTATTTGTCCACTGTAACAATTGCTCGCTAAAAGGCCATAGAACCTGCGCAAAAGTCTCAGTGTCTGAATTCAGAAAAATAAAGAACGGTTCCCGTACATGGTTATGCTGGAAGTGTGAAATGCCGCTGTTATCAGACTCGTTCTTTACAGTTACCAGTGATACGCCCAGTGACTTAGTGAATAATTCTAAATGTACATATGTAAATAAAAATATATCACTTTTTGCCTTCAATGCGCGCAGTATTATGCGACCTGGACGGTTACAAAATATCCACGCATCGCTTGAAAGCCTTGACCCGACCATCGTGTGTGTCAATGAGACGTGGTTGTCCAGCAAAATTAATGACTCAGAAGTGTTCCCTGACTCGCTGATATTGTTCCGTAAGGACCGAACCCACCGCTCTGCAGGGGGAGTTCTAATTGCAGCCAAGCCAGAATGTAATCCAACTCGAGTTCATCACCTGGAGACAGCAGCCGAAGCACTGTGGGTGGAAGTGACGTGCAACAAACGCAAATTCCTTATTGGATCAATTTATCGCGCCCCTAAGTCGTCGCCGGAAATGAACGATGAACTAATCCTCTCTCGATCAGCTGTGTGAGCTTAGCTCAGTTACCTTAGTATGGGTTCCTGGGCACACAGGAATCAGTGGAAATGAAGAAGCTGACAAACTAGCGAAACAGGGCTCAATGGGTTCCTTCACAGGACCAGAGCCCTTCCTGGGAGTGTCACTCCGAAGTGTGAGACTGGCAATATCCCAATGGATAAACCAGTCTCACCTAGATATTTGGAAGAGGTTAACCATAGCAAGACAGGCACGTGAACTTATCAAAGGGCCTAGTCAAAGCTATAAAAAGGTCCTAATGAATTTGAATAGGACCAGAATGAGAATGGTAGTTGGACTGTTAACAGGCCACAATACCTTACAGAGACACCTACACATCATGAAAATCACCCAGGATCCGATGTGTAGAAGATGCGGTAAGGAGGAGGAGACCTCCGCGCATGTGTTATGTCAGTGCGAGGCTTTTGCAGGCACTAGACATCGATACCTGGGCTCACATTTTGTGAGCCTGGAGGACATCAGGAACGCCAAAATCCGGACACTGGTATCCTTTATAGGAGCACTAGGTCTGGACTAGGCAAACCCGTTCAAGGGGCACAAAGGGTCTTCATAGACCTACGTGTGGAGCTCTGCGAAAACAGGGCTCACCCATTTCTTATCTATCTATCTATCTAATCCTCTCTCTCGAGCGTGTGCAACATGTACAACAAAATTACGATGCCATTTATATTGTCGGTGATTTCAACTTAGAAATTAAGTGGTCCAGAAATGCTGCACCTGTTCCAAATAACCCCCTCGCCAATAAATTCCTTTCCGATTTCTATGATTTATTCCTTCATCAATTAATGTTCGAAGCCACGCGTATTACGCAAACAACACGTTCAACCCTTGATCTTTTCCTAAGTAATATACCACAGTCCGTCCAATCTCTTAATACTATTCCTGGATTCTGTGACCATCAGGCAATCCTCGCAACACTGACCCATATAAAACCATCCCCCAAACTCCATACCAGAACAGTTTATAATTTTTCCCGAACAAACTGGAACGATCTATCCACTTTACTATCCAACCGCCTCCCCGTTCTCACCTCAGATTTCACCGGCAGTACTGACATAAACAAGATATGGAACGACTGGAAGAAAATTTTCTTTCAATGCGTAGAAGAAACCACACCAACAGTAAATATAACCAGCAGACGGAAATCTCCATGGATTACCAAGGAGATAGTGCGAGAAATTCGAAGAAGGGACCGCCTGTACCAGAAATGGAAAAGAAATCCAAACGATTATGAGTGGGAGAAATACAGGCTGGCTAGGAACAAGGCTAAACAATCTATCAGAGATTCCTACGATTCTTACATCCACAGTCTCAACACCAACTCCAAGGAACTCTGGGCTCTTCTCAGAAGTAAAAGTTGCAACAGAGCTCCATCTGTATTTAAACATAACGGTACGGCAGTCTCCACACCACAAGAAATTGCAGACACCTTCAACAGGAAATTTAAAAGTAACTTCTCCGTCCCTAGTGAGGAAGAGAACATGCTATATTCAAGGACAACATCTACCCCTCTCTTCCCTCTAACCAACCTGTATTTCTCAACGAATGAAGTAAAGGAGAGTCTTCTGAAAACAAGACCTCATGCCGCGACCGGGCCGGACCGAGTGCCAGCAAGAATTCTCAAGAATTGTGCAGTCGCCTTGGCGCCCTCGCTTTGTGCTCTCTTCAACTATTCCATTAATACCGGGTCTGTACCTTTGGAGTGGAAAGAAGCCAACGTAGTGCCAGTTTTCAAAGATGGAGATAAGGAAAACGTAGATGATTACCGCCCAGTTTCTATAACATCAGGGGTCTGTAAATGTATGGAACGTCTAGTTGCTAAATGTATGTTGGATTTTCTCAAGGAGAGAAACCTGCTGAACTCAAACCAGCACGGCTTCATTCCGGGAAAATCCTGCACAACACTTCTAACAAAAGTCATTGATGACTGGCAGTTCTCTTTGGAGCAGACTGATGTCTCACAAATAGACTGCGTGACTCTGGACTGGAGCAAAGCTTTTGACCAGGTGTCACATCAAAGATTTCTGTTAAAACTTAGCAACTACGGCATTCAGGGTAAACTGCTGTCATGGTTGAGGTCATTTTTGGTGGGTCGAACGCAATGTGTTGTGTACGGAGGAGCCAAATCAGACCAAACCACAATTACTTCTGGAGTAATTCAGGGCAGTGTGATAGGGCCCCTCCTGTACACGATTTATGCTCTCGACTTACCGGATTGTGTAAATTCGACCATGGCGCAGTATGCCGATGACACAGTCATTTACAGAGCCATGAAAAACAGTGATGATATTGTACAATTCCAATCGGATCTGGATAGTATAGCTCTGTGGTGTGAGGTAAATAGATTGTATATAAATATTAAGAAGTGTAAATATATAAGACTAAGCAGAGCTAAACAACCACTCCAGAACCAACCTACTCTATGTGGAATCCAACTGCCGACTCCTAACTCCATCAGACTGCTCGGTATTCACATTACGGTCAATCTGAAATGGAATAAACACGTGGAGGAAGTGAGGTGTAAGGCATACCGGGCGCTAGGTTTCGTCCGTAGATGTCTCTCGGGAGGAAGAAGTAAAGCCCTACGAACGGCTTATATTTCCCTTGTGCGGCCCATACTATTATATGGCCTTCCTTCCTGGCATCCAACTACAACGGAAAATATGAGGAAACTAGAAGGTATCCAACGACGAGCAGAACGTTTAATTAACAAACACATCCCCTTAAACACAACCAGGTCATTGCCACCAGTGAACTCGTTATGTACACAAATAGATGTAGCCTTTCTTAGGAAATCCCTGACAGATAACACACACCTCTTCCCTTTCCACCGCCTGCAGCTCAATTACCGCTCTGTTAAAAGAGGCCAAGGAGTTACTCTTGTCCCTCCCTTCGCTAGAACAACCTCATATTTAAATGGGTTTTACTCAAGGGCTGCTCGTACGTGGAACCTTATACCATCTGAGGTAAAACTACTTCCTCTTCCTCACTTCCTCCGCGAAGTAAAGAAAATGTATATGTAAATATAAACCTATATGTGATGTATATAACTTGTATAAATTAGAATTGCAAGAAGGATGGGTGCAAGTACAGGTGTATGTGGGCGAATGTGTATGCGTGCGCGTGTGTGAGTGGTTGTGAATGAGTGTGTATACAGGGGTCTGAGTGAGAGTATAAATGGCTGGGTGTTCTTACTCTAATATTTTCAGGATAAATCAAGATAATTATTATTCTAAGGGTACAGTGTTTGTAGTGTAAATATGTAAATTTAAAATTGTCTACATAAGTTTGTATGTAAATATTCAGTAGAGTTTATGTACACATGTGGAGATGGAGGCACTTCCGTGTATGTGGGGCTTGCCCTTTCTCCATCTACCACCCCTAAATTGTACATGTACAATTTAAGGAAAATAAATAATAATAATAATAATAATAATAATAATAATAATAATAATAATAATAATAATATTTCGTACTAGCATACGCAGTCTGCTGATATGTTTTCCCAGTAATTAAACCTGGTCACAGAAAATAACTAAATAATAGTCTGAAGATCTACTGTACAGCGGTACTGTTCGAAATACTGAACTAAATAATTTTAGTTAATGTAATTTATTGCATATTACAGGATTTTAATCAAATTACAGCAAGGCTAATGTAGTGAGTTCGTAGTTGTGGTCAACGGTGTTCTGTAAGAAAGCGACGAGTTCCCGAATGAAACCTTCATTACATCGGTCAGTTTTCAGGTTGACTTCGCTGTACGGAAGTGAAAGGTGGGTGGACTTCGGATATCTTATTCATAAGTTAGAAGTAACAGATGCAAGGGATGAGAATAATTGCGGGTACAGCAGTCCGGATGAATGGCAAAAGAGTCCACGGAATGAGGAGTTAAACGCTAAGTCACGAATGAACTCAGTAGATGAAGCTGTACGTATAAACTGGTTTCAATGGCGGTGTCATGTGAGGCGAATGGAGGTGGATAGGTTACCGAGGAGAGTAATGGAATTAACCGTGGAGGTTAAGATAAGTAGGGGGAGACCAATGCGGTGATGGAGAGAACTGTGTGGAACCAAACGAGGCCACGCAAACAGAGGATTGTGGAGGCACTTAATTATTTCCCAGCTGCTTGCAAGCTGAACTCTGAAATGCGTAACACTCTATAATGAAGATGTATGTATGTATGTATGTATGTATGTATGTATGTATGTATGTATGTATGTATGTATGTATGGACCGGGCGAGTTGGCCGTGCGAGTAGAGGCGCGCGGCTGTGAGCTTGCATCCGGGAGATAGTAGGTTCGAATCCCACTATCGGCAGCCCTGAAAATGGTTTTCCGTGGTTTTCCATTTTCACACCAGGCAAATGCTGGGGCTGTACCTTAATTAAGGCCAGGACCGCTTCCTTCCAACTCCTAGGCCTTTCCTATCCCATCGTCGCTATAAGACCTATCTGTGTCGGTGCGACGTAAAGCCCCTAGCAAAAAAAATGTATGTATGTAACAGCAGCAATCCTTTTCATACATCTTCAAGTTAGAATTAATCTTAAGAACTTAATATTAAGAAACCTAACCTGATTAAATATAATCTACCGGTAATTTAAGATGTTATTATGGGCTTGGGTTTACAATAAATTGTTCCACAATATTCTGTTTGTACATTGTTGTATTATAAAATGTTATCTGCCAATGGAAACCAAGAATTACTTTTTAAAATATCCCCATGTTTGTGCTAAAATTAAGAGCCTTATTCTTCCGAGATGCACTGTTTTAGATACTGCACTGTCTGTATAGTGGTGAATTTTGATGCGTAGATGTTTTTAACTTCTTAGACTGTATTCGAATTCGATCTCATAACTTGGATGATAGGAGACAATTTAACCATCTACGCCACGCAGCAGGGCGTATATTGAAATGAATCAAGGCTGCTATAGGAATAGAAAGATAGATTAAGTTGATGTAAAAAAGTAGTGATTGAATCGCGTATCACCAACTACGGACCATGTATTTTCTTACTGCTCAAGAAAACCACTTTAAGCCGAAATACGCAACATTCCAGTACAGGTATTTAATGTTTCACATATCAACAACGCGCTAACTTTACACTAGAAAACTAATTTTGACATGTTCATTACATAGAAAGAGATACAATTAGTAGTAGCTAATTAAACATCGCAATAACCATTCTAACCAGGGTAAGTATAATGTGCGCCAACTGACTTCAATTTACGTTTATAGAAATTGTGGAATGCAGGATTTATCAATGAAAGAAGGTTCATAAGATCATTCTTCTTCTCTCTTGGTACGGGCGAGGTAATCTTATAGAACTTTCTGAATACTAGATCAGCCTTCGTCTAGCCCCTGGTCCTAAAATGGCTCTTCTTCATTTAAGGAGCTTTTGATAGAATTTCCGTATTCTTCAGTATACTATTAGAGTCAAGCGAAAGCTGAAGACTAGTATGGGCATAATAATATAAGTTATAAGTTTGCCATCAATGAAATTTTAGGGCTGAATTATATCGAAACAACCGAGGTGTCTCACAATGAATTGGTGACACTTCAACCTACGTATACACTTAATATCAAACTGTAGAACATACGGTATCTTGAGCTAATATAATAATGTGGACTTATCGTATTTTGTCTATAAGTTACAACTTTTCCCGAGCAATCAAGACGTCTTGTAATTGCATGCAGGAGATAGCGAGTTCGAATCCTACCGTCTGCAGCTCTAAATATAGTTTTGCGTGGTTTCCCATTCTCAGTATAAGCTGTACCTTATATAAAGCCGCAGCTTCTACTAGCCCCTTCCTTCTCTTTGGCAACGCGGGGGTGGAGTGGGGTAAAGCAGTAAGCAGAGAATTGCGTAGCAATTTTAAGAGGTTGTCGTTGGAAGTTACCCAGTGGAGGCGGTAAAGGAATATTTCGTTTGCCCAGAAGAAAATGGGTTCGATTCTCCGTCAAGAAGTCGAAACGATTGGACATTAGTCTTCCTCTTCTAGAGGGGCACTTTACCTGAGGTTCACTCAGTCTACACCAAACATGTCTAACAAGTTAATTCCTGGGAGCAAAGGCAACCGAGCTCATGGTGCCGAGGTTACTGATTGTGGAAGCCTTTATCTACGACGCTATTTGCTTTACGTCGCACCGACACAAATAGGGCATATGGCGACGATGGGATAGGGAAGGCCTAGGAGTGGGAAGGAAGCGGCCGTGGCCTTAACTAAGGTACAACTCCAGCATTTGCCTGGTGTGAAAATGGGGAACCACGGAAAATCATCTTCAGGGCTGCCGACAGTGGGATTCAAACCCACTACCTCCTGGATGCAAGCTCACAGCTGCGCGACTGTAACGCACGGCCAACTCGCTCGGTGAAGCATTTATCTTCCACTCCTCCAAGAACCTTCAAGGTCAGTACGGAGAAAGGAAGCTGATTCATTTTACTACTAGACTATATAGACCGCTGTAGGATTGCAAATTGAGTTTCGAGCAAGCATAAACTCGTAAGTCAATAAAGTTTAAAACTTCCAGAATTGAAAGTGATCCGAATGTGCCCTAGACACCCTTCTTCACGCTCTCGGAGAAGCTTAGACAAATCGCTGAGCATTGAGTTGAGTTGAGGGGCCGCCTCTGTGGTGTAGTGGTTAGCGTGATTAGCTGCCACCCCCGGAGGTCCGGGTTCGATTCCCGGCTCTGCCACGAAATTTGAAAAGTGGTACGAGGGCTGGAACGGGGTCCACTCAGCCTCGGGAGGTCAACTGAGTAGAGGTGGGTTCGATTCCCACCTCAGCCATCCTCGAAGTGGTTTTCCGTGGTTTCCCACTTCACCTCCAGGCGAATGCCGGGATGGTACCTAACTTAAGGCCACGGCCGCTTCCTTTCCTTATCCTTGCCTATCCCTTCCAATCTTCCCATCCCCCTACAAGGCCCCTGTTCACCATAGCAGGTGAGGCCGCCTGGGCGAGGTACTGGTCATACTCCCCAGTTGTATCCCCCGACCAAGAGTCTGAAGCTCCAGGACACTGCCCTTGAGGCGGTAGAGGTGGGATCCCTCGCTGAGTCCGAGGGAAAAGCCGAACCTGGAGGGTAAACAGATGATGATGATGATGATGATTGAGTTGAGGATGACTTTTAATTTTCGAACATTTAAGTTTACACCCACTTTTATTTTAGGTTTTCATCTTAGTCATCATTGATTTACCGTCATACGTTGTCCTTGCAGCAGGATCTTTATGGAAAGAATGGCATAAATGACAATACAGTAATATGCATTAGTAAAAGATATGTTGTAGGAGTGGCGTTGAAATATTGCCTTATTACTGACATCAACTAAGGAAATACTGTCGCTTGCCAAGAACTAACTGAACAAGAAAATGCAGTGCATTTCTGTACACTCGTGTGGAACTATAGTGTAAATTATTTTACGATATGAACTCAAAATGAGAAGTATCCCTTAAATACTAAAAGAAGGAACATGTATGACACATATTTTCATAAGTTGCTCTGCAAGTCATCTCTGGCTGTCTTTCAAAACTCATGTCTATATAATTAGAGATGGTATGTTTTCGCAATGTGGCCAATTGCTGTCAAAGTGAGTGTATTTGGCGTTGAAAATAAATTTAAGTGTAGCACTGTGGTCTTTTTATTATTATTTAGTGATGGGAAGAGTACAAGGAAAAAGTAATTGGGCTCGATTACAGTTATGTGAGAAATATTTTACTCGATTACGATTACTTTGCCGTCTCTGTGGTGTAGCGGTTAGTGTGATTAGCTGCCACCCTGGAGGCCCGGGTTCGATTGTCGGCTCTGCCACGAAATTTGAAAAGTTACGAGTAATTCAATTCTTTTACTTCCCAACTCTGTTATTATTATTATTATTATTATTATTATTATTATTATTATTATTATTATTATTATTATTATTTAATCCGTTTAACCAGTTTACCGACCAGGGTTGGTTTCTTCTTCGAACTCAGTGAGGGGTGCCACCCCTACCACTTCAACAGCAGTGTCCTGAACTTTCTCTGCGAATCGTAAAGAATTTCACCTTATTTTCTTGACACGGCATAAGCCCAAAAGCCTATATCATGTCTATAAGTACGGGCCGTGAAAGCATCAATGGCAACATCGTTGGAATGTCCTTGGAAGTGCTGGAGAGGTAAGAAAGTACCTCATTCAGAAATGATGAAGCTGCTGCTTCTGTTGAAGTAGAATTGAAAAAGTTATCTTCACCATAATTTTCTTTAATTTCTGCTTCCGTGCGGCGTACATCAATTACTAGAATGTAAAAGTTGCAATTCCATTTCAAGAAGTATATTACAAGTAAAAGTTACATTTTGTCAAAAAGTAACGATTATAAGTAAACATTTCTCAGAATGTAATCGTTACGAGTAATTCGAATACTTTAACCTCCCAACTCAGTTATTATTATTATTATTATTATTATTATTATTATTATTATTATTATTATCCGCCTCTGTGGTGTAGTGGTTAGCGTGATTAGCTGCCACCCCCGGAGGTCCGGGTTCGATTCCCGGCTCTGCCACGAAATTTGAAAAGTGGTACGAGGGCTGGAACGCGGTCCACTCAGCCTCGGGAGGTCAACTGAGTAGAGGTGGGTTCGATTCCCATCTCAGCCATCCTGGAAGTGGTTTTCCGTGGTTTCCCACTTCTCCTCCAGGCGAATGCCGGGATGGTACCTAACTTAAGGCCACGGCCACTTCCTTCCCTCTTCCTTGCCTATCCCATCCGATCTTCCCATCCCTCCACAAGGCCCCTGTTCAGCATAGCAGGTGAGGCCGCCTGGGCGAGGTACTGGTCATTCTCCCCAGTTGTATCCCCCGACCAAGAGTCTGAGCTCCAGGACACTGCACTTGAGGCGGTAGAGGTGGGATCCCTCGCTGAGTCCGAGGGAAAAATCGAAGCTGGAGGGTAAACAGATGATGATGATGATGATGATGATGATTATTATTATTATTATTATTATTATTATTATTATTATTATTATTATTATTATTATTATTATTATTATTATTCGTTCGTTCGTTCGTAATCTGTTTATCTCCAGGGTCGGTTTTCCCCTCGGACTCAGCGAGGGATCCCTCCTCTACCGCATCAAGGGCAGTGTCCTGGAGCTTCAGACTCTGGGTCGGGGATACAACTGGGGAGGATGACCAGTACTTCGCCCAGGCGGCCTCACCTGCCATGCTGAACAGGGGCCTTATGGGGGGAGGGATGTTTGGAAGGGATAGACAAGGAAGAGGGAAGGAAGCGGCCGTGGCCTTAAGTTAGGTACCATCCTGGCATTTGCCTGGAGAAGTGAGAAACCACGGAAAACCACTTCCAGGATGGCTGAGGAGGGAATCGAACCCCCCTCTACTCAGTTGACCTCCCGAGGCTGAGTGGATCCCGTTCCAGCCCTCGTACCACTTTTCAAATTTCGTGGCAGAGCCGGGAATTGAACCCGGGCCTCTGGGGGTGGCAGCTAATCACACTAACCACTACACCACAGAGGCGGATATTATTATTATTATTATTATTATTATTATTATTATTATTATTATTATTATTATTATTATTATTATTATTAATATTATTATTTAATCAGTTTACTGTCCAGGGTTGGATTTTCCCTCGGACTCAGTGAGGGATCCCACCTCTACCGCCTCAACAGCAGTATCCTGAAGCGTGAGATATTTGGTTGGGGTACAACCGGGAAGGAGGACCAGTACCTCGCCCAATCTGCCTCACTTGCTACGCTGAGCAGGGGCCTTGCGAGGGATGGGAAGAGTAGAAGGTACAGGTAAGGAAAAGGGAAGGAAAGGGCCGTGACCTTGATTTAGGTGGGAAACCACGGAAAATCACTTCGAGGATGGCTGAGGTGGAAATCGAACGCCCCCTATTCAGTTGACCTCCCGAGGCTTACTGGACCCCATTCCAGTCCTCATACCACGTTTCAAATTTCGTGGCAGAGCCAAGAATCGAACCTGGTCCTGCGGGGATGGCAGCTAATCCCACTAACCACTGCACCACAGAGACTGACTATTGTGGTCTTTTAATCAGCAATAAAGTGCGAAATTCAGCCCAAAAGTGAAATGTATGTGTTTCTGCGAAGTAAGAAGGAAGGTATATTTTTGTCGGATATTCTCGTATGTAAGAAAAAAAAAGTTATGACGTGTGTCCGTATTATACAGTTCTTTCAAATGACCTCAAATCAGAAGGCTGGTTCAGGGTCTGACGTTTCTTCAAATAGTTTTACGCGTGCGTAGGTGGGTTACTGGCTTAGCGGCTGGCTTCTCACGCGGAAGGTTGGGTTCGAATCCCGGTTGACCCGTGCTGCGGGATTTTTCATTTCAAAATTCACGTGACATCAGAATCCCCACTCAAAACCTAAACGAGCCTTATTTTTAGTTTGGTCACACCTCTAAGCATTTGTCTTGTTACTTTCTACGAAATGTATGGTTTGTTAAACTCGCAGTGAGTACTTCAAATGACGAAGTCCATATTATCGTGAATGTCAGTGTAATAATGTAAAATAAAGTAACATTGACATAATTTGTGTTAAACTCTTGAAAGAGAAGACTCCACGCGAAAACTGAACTTTCCGTCCACTTAGTAGATTTCAAGCAAATTTTGAAATCATGCGAATCACGTAAATATGTCTGACTACTTTTCTGTATGGTCCGCGTCTAGTCCTTCCATTCAGAGTGTCCCGGGTTCGATTCCCAACCGGGTCGGGGATTTCATCACGTTTGATAAATTCTTCTGGCTTGGGGACTGGGTGTTTGTGTTTGTTCCAAACAACACTTTCCTCTTCAGATTCAGATAAAACACCACACTACCAATCACCACGGAAACATGCAATAGTGATTACATCCCTCCTCATAGGATTAGCGACAGGAATGGCATCCGGCCGTAAAATAGGGCCAAACCCACATGTGCGACGGCGACCCCACAAGAGTGTCAAAAGCGGTAGAAGAAGAATGTTTATCACGTAAATATGCAGCAATGGCCAAGTTTTGATGTCCAGAACTTCACTGGTTCTTCTTGAATTTTCAATTTTTAATATGATTTTAAGGCATTTGTGAAAACCACCGTTTGGTATTCAGACCTCATATTTTACATTCCAGATCTTTAGGTACATTTACAAGACACAGTGCAACAGTTTTATGCATTCATTTTATGAGAAATTTTATTCATTTACTTTCAGACATTTCTTTCGAAATTTCAAAATTAAATTGTCTTAATGATATGTACTGTACATAAATTTCATAATAAAATAGAAAAACTACATGTCCTATAATATTAAAACATATAAGAATGCAGATACCTCATGGTTACTTCCTAAAAAAATTCACCACCGAGCTCGATAGCTGCAGTCGCTTAAGTGCGTCCAGTATCCAGTATCCGGGAGATCGTGGGTTCGAGCCCCACTGTCGGCAGCCCTGAAGATGGTTTTCCGTGGTTTCCCATTTTCACACCAGGAAAATGCTGGGGCTGTACCTTAATTAAGGCCACGGCCGCTTCCTTCTCACTCCTAGCCCCTTCCTGCCTCATCGTCGCCATAAGACCTATCTGTGTCGGCGCGACGTAAAACAAATAACAAAAAAAATTTCACCGAGATGGATTAATATTTTGGTTTTAAAAGTTGGCATTGAAGTTAGAAGAAAAACTTACGGGAAGATGGATTTTAGTCAAATTATAGTAAGTAATTGCTAGTTAAAGACACATAGCCATTAAAGTTCTCCAGACCACATGTTTCCCCTTCCTCCTTTTTTAGGGCTTCTTGCAATTTCAAGACGATGGTACATTCCACTACTTACACTATTTACTACTCGCATTTACTATTTACAAAATGAGACCCCATGTTGCTCCTACTCTCTGGCAGGCATTTCTACAGTGTACACTAATATAATATTCACAACTATAACAACTTACATTGGTAGTCATTTATATAAACATAACCCAACAGAATTGCTATAAAATGAAAAAAGGCAAACTCTCATGGATTTCCCTCTCAATAAAATGTTTATTTCCTAATTAGTGCAGGGTTTTCTTACTAGAATTCCTACATGTCTGCGAAATGCAAAGAGCGAAAATTGGAATATAAAAGAAAATGTGAAGATGGTCGTGTTTGATGGTGATAGAAATCAGAAACTATCTTAGGCAGCTGTCAATGTGCCACGCCCTCTCATGCAGTACATATTTCAAATACGTTTTAGACATATTTGTGATGTGAATACTGTCAAATCATTTTGGGATCCAAGAGTAAGCACTCCAAAGATCTGGAACAGCCATTAACATGGTATTTAAAAAGGAAGTTTTAGGGAGCAGTCCCCCTTAAACGGGTGTGCCCAAATGACAAAATAAAGTTACTTATTACCTTGAATACTGATTTATAATAATATAAGAAATTTATTTTAACTCAACCTATAAATTTCTTATATTATTATTATTATTATTATTATTATTATTATTATTATTATTATTATTATTATTATTATTATTATTATTATTATTATATATTATTATAAATTAAGATTCTTTGAATACGGAAAAAATGATCTTCATTACTTGTAATTGAATACTGATTTCTAAATGCAAGTAGAGGTGTTCCATAATATCTTTACATGTTTGTCAATGTTCACAATTCCACTTATTGTACATGTTATAAGTTCTTTTAGATTTTTTATCCCACCGGGCCAGTTGGCAGTGCGGTTAGGGGAGCGCAGCTGTGAGCTTGCATCCGGAAGATACTGGGTTCGAACCCCACTGTCAGCAGCCCTGAAGATGGTTTTCCGTGGTTTCCCATTTTCACACCAGGAAAGCGCTGGGGCTGTACCGTAATTAAGGCCACAGCCGCTTCCTTCCCATTCCTAACCCTATCCCATCGTTGCCATAAGACCACTGATCTCTATACATGGATCGCTGATGGCAGGTCTCCGCTGCAGGAGAAAGTACGCCAAGTTGAGTGCGCGTTTCGCCATGTTGGCGTACCCAACCTAGAGCTCTCCTTATGGGGAAGCAATGATAATATAGTCAATTTTATGTCGCAATTAATGGCGCATTGGAATAATTAAAAATATACAGACATGTTCACTCAAAGCATAAGGACATTGGGATCACTGACACGTCATTCCGAGGTCACTAAATCTCCGGGATAGCAATAAACATGAGTGTATAATAACGGCCGACAAATATTAACTTAGGTGCTGAATACATGCAATTAGCGATCGGTAACACAATACAAGTGAAAGCCAGTTTCTGGAAACATTGCCGTAAATTGTATACATGTATGCCACGAAATTATGCATTCTTAAAATGATGTACCTATAAAAGTAGCTCACTATACAGGCCTAGATTCGACATACCATAATCGGTGCTTGATAATGAATTCCTGTTTCTATTAAATAACGCGCATATTATCAAATTAAAATATCAGTGAAGCAAATGTACACATTTATAAAACCAGCAAATATTCAAAACTTGTCAATATATCACATTACCTGCAGGTTAATTTACTATTACAGACCTCTTTAATTAAATTCAGCTAGCAAAGCGATATTGATAGTCATCATCAGATATATGTAACATCAGTTAAAAGAGTCCCAAATACCACGAATTGGATAATGGGATAGCCCCAAACACCCACCACACTTTCCCTTCTCCCACCCATAATTATTACTGATGTAAATAAGGTCTAGAATTCCCCCAGACTTCATTTTCTAAGATTGTTATAAGGTCACGTCAATTATTTCATCAAAACCGTCAGTTTAATTACGAGAAATAAAAAAATATAAGTAATTTTTTTACTTGCAGTTAATGTTCAGTAAAACTGCAAACAGTTGGCTGTACATCACTTCTAAGGTGTACAGTTTGTCCATTTCTATCAAAACAGTCTTCCTCTAAGTGATCCGAGCAGAGAACAGCTGTTTTAGAAGGCTCCCAATTCTCCCGCCTGATACTCCTAATCGATGATCTTAGATGTTCGGGTCTCGAGAAAGGAAACCTACAAAAATTAATTGCCATTTTGCTCCCGGAATATGCGAAATAAGATACAATAAACCTAAAACTCAAAACACTACCCTAGGAAGATTCTTATGTACAGTATAAAACTCCCCGATTAAATGATTTCTCCTTCTACTGATCGGTTCTGTTTGTACATCCATAAGATGAACACTGCGGTATGTTCATACCCCGTAGAATGTTTCTTCATTCATATTTCAGATAAACACATCATCATCATCATCTGTCGGCTTTTTCCCTCGGACACAGCGAGGGATCCCACCTCTACCGCCTCAAGGGCAGTGTCCTGGAGCTTCAGACTCTTGATCGGGGATACAACTGGGGAGAATGACCAGTACCTCGACCAGGCGGCCTCACCTGCTATGCTGAACAGGGGCCTTGTGAAGGGATGGGAAGATTGGAAGGGATAGTCAAGGAAGAGGGAAGGAAGCGGCCGTGGCCTTATGTTAGGTACCATCCCGGCATTCGCCTGGAGGAGAAATGAGAAACCACGGAAAACCACTTCCAGGATGGCTGAGGTGGGAATCGAACCCACCTCTACTCAGTTGACCTCCCGAGGCCGAGTGGACCCCGTTCCAGCCCTCATACCACTTTTCAGATTTCGTGGCAGAGCCGGGAATCGAACCCGGGTCTCCGGGGGTGGCAGCTAATCACGCTAACCACTACACCACAGAGGCGGACTCAGATAAACACATACATATTTAAATTGAATCTTGTAATCCAAAAGTATACTACAAGGCAACGAACCTAAATTCGTAAAATACACTATTTACTTTGCAATAAGAAAGCACAGAACACTCGTGGAACTGCAATCAAGAGGCCTGGCGTCACTGAACTAAGCATAAACAAAGCAAGCGCGCTCCTCGTGGTCTACTGCACCATGCGCTCACTGCCATCTTACTACGCCAGTCATCTTCTATTCGGCTTACTGCTACCCAAGCTACCAGCCATCCAGGTATAGAGATCAGTGCATAAGACCTATCTGTATCAGTGCGACGTAAAGCATATAGCAAAGAAAAAAGAGAAAATCTTGAAATTAAACAGGGAAAATCTGCGAAATACCGCCTCTGTGGTGTAGTGGTTAGTGTGATTAGCTGCCACCACTGGACGCCCGGGTTCGATTCGCGGCTCTGTCACGAAATTTGAAGACTG
The DNA here is from genome assembly GCF_040414725.1 of Anabrus simplex. Lineage (NCBI taxonomy): Eukaryota > Metazoa > Arthropoda > Insecta > Orthoptera > Tettigoniidae > Anabrus > Anabrus simplex. The sequence continues at coordinate 625,550,538 of NC_090266.1, read as the reverse complement.
GTACGAGGGCTGGAACAAGGTCCACTCAGCCTCGGGAGATCAACTGAGTAGAGGTGGGTTCGATTCCCACCTCAGCCATCGTAGAACTGGTTTTCCGTGGTTTCCCACTTCACCTCCAGCAACTTAAGGCCCCGGCCGCTTCCTTCCCTATTCATTGTCTATCCCTTCCGATGTCCACATTCCCACACAAGGTCCCTGATCAGCATAGCAGGTGAGGCCGCTTGGAGCGGCACTGGTCCTCCTCCCGAGTTGTATCCCCGACCCAAAGTCTCACGCTACAGGACGCTGCCCTTGAGGCAGTAGAGGTGGGATCCCTTGCTGAGTCTGAGGGAAAAACCAACCCTGGAGGATTAACGAATTAAGAAAGAAAAAAAGAAAGAAAGAAAAAAAATCTAGAAAATGCAGCAGCTAATAGGCCCTACGTTGATATTACAGTATAACATCAAATTCCCCATTCGAAATATCACTTCGACCATGAAAGGTTTTAAAATGCTAATATTAATAATGCTAGAAGGTGTTAAAATTATTTTTTAAATGTTAAATGTCCGCCTCTTTGGAGTAGTGGTTAGTGTTATTAGCTGCCTTCCTCGGAGGCCCGGGTTCGATTCCCTGCTCTGCCACGAATTTGAAAAGTGGTACGAGGACTGGAACGGGTCCCCTCAGCTTCGCGAGATCAACTTAGTAGAAGAGGGTTCGATTCCCACCTCAGCCACCCTCGAAGTGACTTTTCCGTGGTTTCCCACTTCTTTCCAGGCAAATACCGGGATGGTACTTTACTTAAGGCCACGATCGCCTTCTTGCCTCTCCCGTTCAATCTTCCCATCCCCCACAATGCCCCTGTTCAGCATAACAAGTGAGGCCACTAATAGTAATAAAGCTAGAAGGTGCTAAAATTATTTTTTAATGTTAAATATCCGCCTCTGTCCTTCTTCCCAGTTGTGTGCCCGACCAAATATCTCACTCTTCAGGACACTGACCTTGAGGCGGTAGAGGTGAGATCCCTCTCTGAGTCCGTGGGAAAAACGAACCCTGGAGGAGAAACGGATTTAATAATAATAATAATAATAATAATAATAATAATAATAATAATAATAATAATAATAATAATAATAATAATAATAAAATAATAATTGTTAGTTTTAAAATGGTAACATTTACCTCTTTTACCATGGTACTGGGTGCAAATGGGTTAATTAAGACCTGAACCCTCGTGAGAGTATTAGTAGTCCATAAGGACAACCTGAGAGGAGTCTACTCTATAATGTAACGGTACGCTATGCTGTGTCTGATATGTAATATAAGGAATGATCAATTAGTGTTCCAGTGTCACCACAAGAAGTAATTCTCCTGTATCTATATCGTCTCCTTTATTGGAAATTTACCGGTGTTTACTGCCACCCGTCGGTCATTTTTATTACTACGGCATTACGTGACAAAAATGTCCGGCACTCTGGCTGAATGGTTCATGTGTGCAATGTAAATATCGAAGCATAGAATAAACGGCTGGTGAAAATAATGGTCAGCATACTGGCTTTCGGTTCTGAGGACCCCAGGTTCGATTTACAGCTTGGTCGATTTTCATCGAGTTTTATGCCATCATTCATATGCGATGTAAAATTATGTAGAACATAATTAGGATCAATGTATATTGCACATATTTAGTTTTAAGCCTGACATTAAAGTGTAAATGTGAGAAACACAGGCCTACAGCATAAATACAATATTACAGTCCATAAAAGAGTTTTAGCTGCTACAGTGAAACTTACAACTACAATACAGTACGTACAGTATGCATCAAGTGTCCTCACTTAGGGATAACAGTGAATATTTTTTGTCTGCCTTCTCCTGTTTGCACAATACACACAGTTGTATGTTCGTAACTTGTGTCAAAATTTCAGCGTACCCTCCCCTACATTTTTTAGTAGCTTCGTAGAATATGTTCACAGCTCTGATTTCTAAAGTATCACTCTGTGTTGAGATGGACTATTCTTCTTCTTCTTCTCCTTCTTCTTCTTCTTCTTCTTCTTCTTCTTCTTCTTCTTCTCGGTCTCTGTGGTTCTTATTCTTCTCTAGGCTTTCAATTTCGTTACCCGTTTCTGCCTCCGTTGAAACTAGGTCATCGTCTATTGTTGTATACGTTCCATAGTAACACTCGACGAGCACAGAATAACATAACGAAGATGTCTGTGGCTGTGTGGCTTGGGTCACTTAGCTATCAGCTTGCATTCGGGAGATAATGGGTTCGAACCCCAATCTCGGCAGCCATGAAGGTTGTTTTCCATGGTTTCCCATTTTCACACAAATAATGTAGTCTATATAATTATGACGACGCGTACTGCAAAGCGCTTGCTTGCTGAAGCCGAGTTTTGCGCGCTTCGTCGTATTGGTCAGATCACAAGTGCCAGTTAATTCCTATGAGAATCAGTCACTTCAAAGGCATTTCAGTCTAGTTATTACGTCTTTTTATCAAACAGACGCAACAAAAAAACTTTTTAGTCGTAATGATATGCATCCGGCAGCTCAGAGCACTTTTTAAGTCGCAGTAACTTAAAGATTTGAAATTATGGAATCTAATATTCTAGTATTATACAAAATTGTATTTAGCTCGAAGGGTATGCAGATTTGAAAGATATAGCTAAAAACAACGGAACTTTTTTTTACAAGTTGCTTTACGTCGCACCGACACAGGTCTTATAGCGACGATAGGACAGGAACGAGCTAGGAGTGGGAAGGAAGCGGCCGTGACCTTAATTAAGGTGCAGCCCCAGCATTTGTATGGTGTGAAAATGGGAAACCACGGAAAACCATCTTCAGGACTGCCGACAGTGGGGCATCACTAGATGTTATTGGGGCATATTTAAATTATGATAACTGCTCCACAGAAAGAGACAAGTCTCTTGTGTGGCAGACGGTTTTCCTTCGAGGATGTCTCGAATATCGCACAACTGTTTATAACCAGGATTTTTTGAAGTTAATTTAGTTTTTCACTTTCTGTCCTATACTACCAGGAGCAGAATTTAGATTAGATATCGCTTTTTCGAAAACAGTAAGTATTTCCTTTAAGGGAGATCCTACAGCTTCCAGTAACGTTATGGCGATTGGCAAAAAAGAAAAATGGGCATTTATAAAAACAAGATTCTCTTCTAACTCAGTGCCTGACAGAATATTTTGCACTATTTGTATTCATGCGCCTTCATTCGAATCCAATAAATTAACAACCACTTTGAATACTGTTATGTGCTGAGCATAATACAAAGCTGCATCCAGCCATGCTCGCCATCGTGTAAACACTGGCGCAGAAGGAAGTGGGATATTGGGTGCTGTTGATATAAACAACTTGACCTTGAAAGAGATTTAACAACAATTTTCTTTGAACCGGCCACAAATCGATCTACCAATGGGAAATAACTGCGCATTGTCTCAGCAATGCGATCAAGAACATGTGCCACACAAGTTATATGAATTAAGTCAGAAAAAATGCATTTCAGTGTTTGTCCTGATTTTATCATATAAGTTCCTGCATCGATAACAAATAAAAGCAGCCGGTCGTATTAGATTCCAGATGGGCATAATAGTTTCAGTGAGTCCATCACACACCGTTACAGTTACATTGTTAGTGGCCGGCAATTCACACACATTCAGAAGATATTGTATCGTCCTTTGTTCCTTATTTAAGGCGCCACAATTACATTAGCAATAAATCGGCCGCCAGGATCAGTGGTTTCATCAATAGACAACCACACAAACTGATCCGCTAATTCAATTTTTACAGTAAAATTGACAATACGTTATTGTAACAACGTCCTACGTAAGTCTTACGCAATGTACTTGCTTCAGGTACATCTTGTCGAGTGTATTTGGCAAGAAAATGTTTTATACAAGAGAACATCAGCAGCTAAAATTGCTTGGCACAAGTCGTAAGAAAATTCACTAATTCTACTTCCTAAACACTCTAATAGTTGTTTTTGAACAGGCTCTGTATTTGCGAGTTTGCTAGTTAAATTCTCCTTATGTTTTACTGTGTTTATGCGTTGAACTATTTGAAATCTTTTCTCACTCCCTATAGTTTTCTCACTCGCTCCACAGAACAGAACCCTATTATCTGTAGATATTAAGTCACCTGAAAACTCCTTCTGTAAATTAGTTAATCTACAACTCGAAGTTGCTCTTATTTTCGGCATGTAAAGAACATTTTAAAGGACACTTTATACGTGAAACATAGTTTGGTCACAACCAGTTCACAACACCGTTACACGACTCAATCGACAGCTAAGCACAAAGCGTGAGGGTAGATGATGAAACAGGGGATTCACTGCGTGACATAAAACTTCTCACCACATGGCAAGTTGCATCATCATGCGCAACATTACTGCCAACATCAACCAGATGAAAAAAGCTGATTTAAAAAACCGTGAAAACCATTAAACTGATTAAAATATACCACATAGACGCTAAAATATTAAAATATGATGCATTTATCAAAATCACGAAAATGTGCAGTTATATGCACCATAAAATAATGTTCAAATGACTAAAAAATTCCATAATTCGTGCACATAATGTATACGCATATATTTTAACCCCTAAAAAGAAACATGCAAATGCATGAACTTCCGAGCCCTACTTATCATGTTGGAGGTCAACAACTCGAACCTCTTATGTAAATTAATGCACGTCGTGATGCTCTGGTTGATTGCGTGGAGGTTTCTGGACATATGGAATGCACGCCCAATACCATTCCCGAATTGTTTTCAAACTTTGAACCCCCATAGTGTCCAAATCACGCATTTCCCCTCTTGAAAAATGATCAATTTGGCATTCCACACATCATACTAAGCTTTGTCACATTTATTCTTAATCACTCTGTATATTGTCCTCAGAGCTAGTGCCCCGGGACGACAAATAAAACACAAAACCGGTATTTGTTGGTGAGAGATGGGAGACGAACATAGGTTAATCATAATCACCATTAGAGGTGCTGTTCAAACGTTGAACCTCCGAACTACGCAGCTATCATGGAGCGTTAGTTATTGCGATGAGCTAGTAAGTTGTGATAAACCTTTCAATCTGTGATAGTTGAATAAGGCCCGGTTGTATAAAGACATCTGACTGGAGATCAATTAAGAACTTAGTTCTGAAAATGAACTGAGATTACGACTTCATCGCGTTGTATAAAACTGAATTCGGTTCACACATGTGTAGTTCAAATGTAATCGGAGTTCAAAAAAGTGGACGTGGCAACACCGCAAAACAAATGAAATACGAAATAGCTCGGCCCTTTGGATAATACATAAATGGCGGGATTGACCTGGCCGTGACTGTAAACAAATGAAATACGAAACTGCCTTGACTGTCGAAGAAGGAGAAGAAGAAGAAGAAGAAGAAATATTGAAATCTCGCGAAGTAAACATGGAAGGAAATTCAAAGGAGCGTTCTGCGAATTTCACACCGAAATAAAAGGACGATCTGGTGGATATTGTACTATCGAGGTACAAACATATAATAGAAAATAAAAGAACCGATATGGTGACATCACAGTTGAAAGAGAAAGCCGTTGACTTGTCAATTTAAAGAGATCTCCAACAACCATTTGAAAACTTCTTGTAGCATAAAACATACGCATGGGTGACAGGGGATAATTTCTTTGAGTAGGTTTTTGTAGTGTGTCCCTTAACTTCAGTTCCAGTCGTTCCTCAACATCTTTCGAGAAACGAAATCTCATTTTGAACATTTGATCACTTATTTCAATCATCGGATTCCGTCTGTACCGAAAGACGCGAGGAGCTCATCGTAAAATCAACTCTTCTTCATCAGACGAAAAGTCGGAATAATCTGACATCCCTGCTAAAGAATATATATATATATTACACAGTTGCTTTGTTTTGTAAACTTGAAACAAAATTTAAAACAATTCATTATTGAAGCAGTATCATAAAACTAAGTAACAACAACGTGTTGGTATGGCAGTAGGCTATTGTTTATATGATATTCACATAACCTCACTTCTGTAAAAATCGAGCGATCTTTAGCAATATTATTTAACTACTAGCATTCAAGATATTTATAACTCATCTCGATATTATTAAGGCGCGGTATTCTTACGCTGATACGATTCAAGGAAACACTTCTCAAGTCTTCAGGGCTAGTTCAATGTTTAATATGAACGATAATGATCTAGGTTCAATGAGATTAACCGACGAATATTCAGCAGTCAAATCTGAACTTAGATCGAGACGAGATGATCGTAGATTAGCGTTTATACAACGGAAAATCGAAGTTCAACTTGACTGGCAGCCATTTTTTCTCGTTAAACTCAGATCAAATGTTTTATACAACCGGGCCTAAATGTAACACACGGTGTTTACCGGAAGGACTCGACGCTGTTTCGCCACATTCACGTCAACTTTCATGCCATTTTGGCGAGTTGACATATCACGCACTTCTACCGCAATATGCTCGGCATTTGGTTAACTTCTCAAATAACGGTGTACAGTGTAACGTTCAGACGTCTAGTGAAATACAGCCTCGTTTTCAGTGCACAGTAGCTTGTTCGTGTACAGTGTAATAACAACAACAAACCCCATCATTTTGAGATTCTCGATATATATTTAGAAGAAGTAATGAAAGGAATGTCATTATTTGTACATTAACGCTCTTGATGCTCTATTCCTTGGATACACATAAGATTAGCGTAGCCTACAGCACACACACAATTTACGGAATTAGTTAATTTAATATTCAATTAACACCACTGTTACGCAGAGGAGAGTGATGATCCGCTAGCTGAGAAATGTAGGATATGGACAAGAAAGGGAAGGTGATAAGGGTAGGACACTGATACGGATAAAAGACTGATAAGTGTAGTAAAGATAATGGATTGATAAGGAAAGGAGACTGATAGGATACTGATAGTGCAGGAAGGTAGTAAGGTTGGAGTCTGATAAGAATATGAGGGTGTTAAAGATAGGAGACTCATAGTGTAGGAGATTGATAAGAGTAGGACGATGGTAAGGCCAGAGATTCATAAGGTAGGAGACCGATAAAGGTAGAAAGGTGATAAGCTTGGTGTATGATAAAGATAGGATATTGCTAAGAGTATGATGGTGATACGATTAGGAAGGTGGTAAGTTTGGATAGTGATAAGAAGGGTAGGAAACTGATACGAGTATGATGGTGATAAGGATAGGAGACTGATATGAATAGGATATTGATACGAGTATGATGGTGATAAGGATAGGGGACTGATAAGGATAGGACATTGATAAGAGTATGGTGGTGATAAGGATAGGGGACTGATAAGGATATGACATTGATAAGAGTATGATGGTGATAAGGATAGGAGACTGATAAAGATAGGACATTGATAAGAGTATGATGGTGATAAGGATAAGGGAAGCATAGCATAGGAGGCTGATAAGGGTAGGAAGGTGCTAAGTTGGAGAGTGATAAGGGTAGAAAACTGATAAGAGTATGAAAATGATAAGGATAGGAGACTGATAGTGTAGAAGACTGATAAGGTTAGGAAGATGGCAAGGCTGGAGATTGATAATGTTAGGAGACTGATAAGGGTAGGAAGGTGGTAGGTTTCGATAGTGACTGATAAGGATAGGAGACTGATAGGATTTTACTCGGTTAAGGTTAATTATTGAAAACACTATTGGATTGATAAGGTTAGGTATCTCATATGGGTTGTGACTGATAGTGTAGAAGACTGATAAGGTTAGGAAGATGGCAAGGCTGGAGATTGATAATGTTAGGAGACTGATAAGGGTAGGAAGGTGGTAGGTTTCGATAGTGACTGATAAGGATAGGAGACTGATAGGGTTTTACACGGTTAAGGTTGATTATTGAAAACACTATTGGATTGATAAGGTTAGGTATCTCATATGGGTTGTGGACTGAAACGTATCTGAGACTGATAATCTTAGGAGACTGATATGAATAGAAGTCTGATAAGAGTTGATGAAGAGTGGTGGTAGTTCATGTGGTCTCCAACGTTTCAGTATAAACTACACAAGCCTATTATATTTATTAGTTTTCACTCCAACTAAAGGGACATTTTGTACTAAAGCAACAAGGACTACTTCTTCAGCATGACTGTATTAAAAAAACTCCGCCATCATCAGAGAAGCTTGTTTTGAGGTACCGTGGTATAATGTATAGTTCAGCACGTCTTTTATGCCAATATACAGGGACGCTGTCCTTTTACCCATTCTGACTTCATCCGTTGAGCAATGGCTTCGTGCCTTTTAACTCTTAACCACACTGAAATAAACTAACCAGTCCTGAAGTGAGCAATTGCTAGCTCACACAGGATATCGCAGAGAAAACTGTAGAAGAAAGGGTCAGCATCTCACAGAAAATATTGAACAGTTTAGTTAGAAGCCCGTATAATCGCGTACGAAAGAATTTCCCAACATGAAACACGTTTAATTATTATTTTCCAAGATACAGAATGAAAAGTAGGGATTCCGTTCAAAAGTACTACTGCTTTCCGTTTAGCAGTGATTGCCATTTCACTAATGCATTCTTTCCTGGCATTTCTACCAATCGTCAAGGGTCGGCACTAATGTGGAGTAAGTTCAATTTTACGGTCAGATGCCCCTCCTGACGCCAACACTACCTGGATGAATGTTTTCACCACTGCATGATTCTATGGTGGTTGGTTGTGTGACATGCTGTACGTAAACGAATATGTGCAATAGGAAGATCACAAACAACCCACTCTCCGAGCTAGAAGACATACTAAACAAGGCTTAAGTCCTCGGCCTGGCGGGTAATCGAATCCGGGGCTCTATGAACCGAAGACCACTATGCTAATTATTCAGCCGAGGAGCTGAGCTTTCCCCCTTTATTATAATTTAGCATAAAAAGCAACTCTCTTTGTTATACTGAGAGATTATGGAATTGGAGGTAGATGATTAAAGACAATAAAAACTGTTGACAATCTGGACGATGTGATATCATGTCAGATATATATATATATATATATATATATATATATATATATATATTTTTGCTAGTTGCTTTACGTCGCACCGACACAGATAGGTCTTATGGCGGCGATGGGATAGGAAAGGCCTAGGAGTTGGAAGGAAGCGGCCGTGGCCTTAATTAAGGTACAGCCCCAGCATTTGCCTGGTGTGAAAATGGGAAACCACCGAAAACCATCTTCAGGGCTGCCGACAGTGGGATTCGAACCCACTATCTCCCGGATGCAAGCTCACAGCCGCGTGCCCCTAACCGCACGGCCAACTCGCCCGGTCATGTCAGATAAAGAAAGTGTATTCTTCCAGTACAATAGTAATAGGCCTAATGATAATAATAACAATAATCATAATTTCATGTGGCTATTGGTAGCCAAGTGCAGCCCTTGTAAGGCAGACCCTCCAACGAAGTTGGGCGGAATCTGCCGTGTATTTGAAACTGCATGTTACTGTGGGGGAAGATAGTGTTGTGTGTGGTTTGTGAGTTGCAGGGATGTTGGGAACAATACAAACACACAGTCCCTGAGCCAGGATAATTAACCATATAAGGTTAAAATCCCTGATCCGGCCAGCAATCGAACCCGGCGCCCTCTGAACCGAAGGCGACAAAGTACGATAGTATACTAAGAGAAACTGAATTAAAGTGCAGCAGAGCTAACGTAGCGAGTTCTCAGTTACGATCAAGCGTATTGAAAGTGAGTTCTTGGACGAAACTAACTTTACATCGGCCTGTACTCAAACCGATTTTTCTGTACGGGAATTAACGTTGGGTGTACTCAGGATATTTATAAGTTGCAAGTAACAGACATAAAGGTAGCGAAACTTATTGTTGGTACAAACAGATATGAATAATGGCAGGAGGGTGCTCGGAATGAGGAGACAAAGGCTAAGTTTGAACTCGACGGAGGAAGTTGTAAGCATAAACCGGCTTCGGTGGTGAGGTTATGTGGGGCGAATCGAGGATGGTAGGTTACCTTGGACAATAATGGACTTGGCTGGCAATTGAGGGTAAATGTAGCGGAGATAAGGCGAAGACGGTTAGGCTCAGTTTTTAATGACTGATACGAAATGTGGAATTGAACGAGGGCACAAAGAGGATTTTGAAGGTGCTTAGTTAGTTCACAGAGGCTTGTAGACTGAGCTCTGAAGGGCATAACAGTCCATAATGAATATGTATGTTTTTTTTATTATTTGCTTTATGTTGCGCCGACACAGATAGGTCCTATGGCGACGATGGGATAGGAAAGGCCTAGGAGTGGGAAGGAACCAGCCGTGGCCTTAATTAAGGTACAGCCCTAGCATTTTCTTGGTGTGAAAATGGGAAATCTCGGGAAACCATGTTCAGGACTACTGACAGTGGGGTTCGAACCCGCTGTCTCCTGGATGCAAGCTCACAGCTGCACGACCCTAACAGCGCGGCCAACTCGCCCGGTTGTATGTATGTATGTATGTATGTATGTATGTATGTATGTATGAGATCTTTGTTCAAAGCAATTACAGAGGTCGTGCAGGGCTGCAGTCTTCCATCCTTATTGTTTACAGTTGACATGGGTCATTTATTGAAAGTGATACAAGGACAGGTTGAGAATAAGTTGAGCGGAAGGATAGCAAACAGTTTGGCTTACGTTGATAGCTTAGTATGGATCTAATATCATAAACTCTTGAAAAGAATAGAATAACGTCGAGGTGTCGAAATTTCGTCCCACTGGAGTTCATTGACGTGCTGGAGGTTGTTGGATTTCAGCACCCGCAAATGCCAGAAACCTCAGTCGGGACCGAATCCACTATCTTGGTAACAGAAGGACAGCTGCTAACTGTCTACGCCACTAAGGACGGTGGAACATTTAAAGAAATGCCGCGAGTATGACATGAAAATTTGAATTTCTGAAACTTAACTGATGTCGTTTGAGAACAAACCTATGAAGATTAAATGGTGGGTGGGAACAGGAAATTAGATCGGAGTAGGCCTACTCTTTTCTCCTTTAGAAAAACTCGTTTTCAGTCTTGTTCGACTTAGGCTTATGTTTAATCATAACAATAATATTATTGATTTTATGTCCTACTAACTACTTTTACGGCTATCGGAGGTGCCGACATGCCGGAATTTCGTCCCACAGGATTTCCTTTATGCCGGACTAATTTGGAATCCAAACAGTCAATTTCGACCCAGAAAGCCAGCGTTCTACAATCTGAGCAACTTAGCCCGGATTACTTTTCTTTTTGATATTGTCTTATTTACTGCAGTACTCTGGCACCAGATGTAATGAGATGAACCTGTAACCAATTACAACACCAACACCCAAGCCTGTGGCCGGCCTCGAACTGGCAGAAGACCGGCGTCATCACCTTGGCCCTGTGCTACGCCTGCCGGCTGAGCGCAGTTCTTACTTGTTAGAAAAGCGCATTCTTCCAGGATGGTAGTCATGTGAGAAAAATCGAATTACGTTGTAGAAATTGCAATAACATGAGTTCGTGGACAAAGATGGCCTTGAAACACTCAGTTTTCAGTTCAACTTTACTGTACGAGAGTGGAGGATGAGTGGAGAACTGCGCACATCTCATGCACAAGCTGGAAGTAACAAAATATATGAAAATATCGAAAATGCTGGCGCAATCAGTTGTAAACAATGATATGCGGGTTTTCGTATAGAGACAAAAAGACTAAGTTAAGAATGAATATATTGTACTTACTTACAGTCTTCGGTGGGATTCGTGTGCGGTGAATGGAGAGGAGATAAGTTATCTAATGAACTCGGCCACGAGGGTAACAGGAACAAGGAGAGATCTAAAAGCCTATGTGTATACTCTGTTTTTAATGGTTTCAAATTAAGGTAGCCTGTGCTAATTGTAAATAACGTGTTATGGAAGTGCTTAGTTCACTCAGAGATAATTTCCAATTCATCACACCCTCTACAAAATGTCAATTCCATCGTCCTCCCAAGATAATGTGACTTACATTATTCCCACCCAAAGGTCCTTCCATTCCATTAACCCCTCCTCGTCCTCAACTGTTGCATCTTTGCCTGATTTCATAGAAGGGAAATTGCATGGCTAGCCGCTGACTTACCATTTGATGGTGGAGATCCTGATGCTGCCACGCGAGCCATGCTCGAGAGAAGCCTTGGTGTGTGTGGAGACTCAACTGATAGACGAGGGCTAGAGTGACAGATAAGATCCCGGCTAGGAAGGAGAGAACCGCATGCCGAGATGCCTGCCTGCGGGCCAGCAACTTTTTGGTGGCGCCCAGCCGGAGGACTTCCGCGGCCGGTATCCCGAGCTTTTCAGCTCTGCCGAAAATGTCGTGGAGTCGTTGCTCGGCTTCTTCCATTTATGTAACAAGAACGAAGGCTTAGCACCGGGCAGCGCGCACCGTGCAACTGATGAAGCGAGGAGGCTGCCTGGTGTGGCCTCGCGAAGCGACCTGCGCTCTCCTTGTGGGCACGACCAGCAACTCACTTTCTCCCACCCTCCCATGACCTGCCAAGGGGAGTCCCTCTCTTCCTCGACTTGGACCTTAAGAAATCCTAGTAATCATTATTGTTTCGATTACTTGTTATTCTTCATGTTCAGTATTTACAGCTGAGTTACCTTGGTCCATTCTATGAAGAAAGTGATGTAGCCATCACCAAAGACAAGAAACCTGTAAGGAAGGGCGCACTGATAATGCTACATACGGTACCGCTCGGTTCTGGCCAGCAACCACTTCACCAATCATCAAAGTGTTTCCTGAGTCTGAACATTACAGTCATACAGGGGCGCCGGGTTTAGAAAATTAGTGGGGGTGCTCTAACTCACAGGCCAACCGAGCAAGTGGTTGCGCGGTTTGAGTCACGTAGCTATCAGCTTGCACTCGTGATATAGTGGGTTCGAACCCCAATGTCGGCAGCACTGAAAGTTGTTTTCCGTGATTCCTCATATTCTTTTCTTTTTTTTCAAGTTGCTTTACGTCGCACCGACACAGATAGGTCTTATAGGCAACGATGGGACAGGAAAGGGCTAGGAGTGGGAAGGAAGCGGCCGTGGCCTTAATTAAGGTACAGCCCCAGCATTTGCCTGGTGTGAAAATGGGAAACCACGGAAAACCATTTTCAGGGCTGCTGACAGTGGGGTTCGAACCCACTATCTCCAGAATACTGGATACTGGCCGCACTTAAGCGTCTGCAGCTATCGAGATCGGTGTTCCTCATTTTCACACGAGGCAAATGCTGGGGGTTTTAACTTAATTAAGGCCACGGTCGCTTCTCTCCCACTCCCAGCCCTTTCCATTCCCATCGTCGCCATAAGACGTATCTGCGTTGGTGCGCCGTGAAGCAAATTGTAAAAACTCACACAGTCAAAAAAAAAGCGGAAGATCCAGGAAAATGTCGAAATTTAACCCTCATGAAAATGAAGTTTTAGGTGTTTTTGAATGAGCAATTTTTGATGGAAAACAAACATTATTGTATTATTAGCCTCTTTTTCAACAGTAATAAGTGAGTACAAACTAATGACCACATAAATCCACATACAATCGACATGAAATCCACATAAAAGGTAAAGGTGTGTTTTCTTTCTTTCTTTCTTTCTTTCTTTCTTTCTTTCTTTCTTTCTTTCTTAATCTGTTTACCCTCCAGGGTTGGTTTTCCCTCGGACTCAGCGAGGGAACCCACCTCTACCGCCTCAAGGGCAGTGTCCTGGAGCGTGAAACATTGGCTCGGGGGATACAACAGTGGAGAATGACCAGTACCTCGCCCAGGCGGCCTCACCTGCCATGCTGAACAGGGGCCTTGCGGTCGAATAGAAAAGGAAGAGGGAAGGAAGCGACCGTTGCCTTAGGTCAGGTACCATTCCGGCATTTGCCTGGACGAGAAGTGGGAAAGCACGGAAAACCACTTCCAGGATGGCTGAGGTGGGAATCGAACCCATCTCTACTCATTTGATCTTCCGAGGCTGAGTGGATCCCGTTCCAGCCCTCGTACCACTTTTCAAATTTCGTGGCAGAGCCGGGAATTGAACCCGGGCCTCCGGGGGTGTCAGCTAATCACACTAAACACTACACCACAGAGGCGGACAAAGGTGTGTTTCAATCATTAAAAAGTAAGAGATTTTATATTTTAAATAGGCATATGTGTGTATTAAAAGGATGGAAGCTAAACGGGTACAAATTGTATCTTTAAAATCTTAAGGTAAAAGACATAAGTCTAGTTTTCCCGTAGAATTATACCGAACTGAGTTTTAAAAAATGCAAATCGCCTCAAATTTGGCGTTTATTGTTAGTATAATAATACAAGAGGAACGGTAAGTCTTTAGTAATGGGCCGATGACCTTCGATGTTAGGTCCCTTGAAACAACAAGCATCAATCTTTAGTACAAAATTTAAAATCTTTGCGGAATTTCTAATTCTCGCTCAAAAAGAGAATGTTTCTACGAACATTCGATCGTTTGATAAAATGTTCGCCACAGTTTAAACAAGCTTCAATTTGTTTTTTGATTCTTGATTATTGACATGCATGATAGCATTGTCGTTCAATTTTCCTTGCGTCATCGCACTGCGCAGGTTAGTTTGAAATCTTCTCGAGGCGGAGATAGAACGTTCTAATGTAATATAAAAACGGGAATAGTTAAAGTGACCTTTAGCAAACTTTACTACCTCTGGAATCAATTACCGTGTATGAAGTTTTGGATGAATCAGATCTAATTAATAAAATACCACATAACTCACTTGTGATTGACAACAAAACAAGCAAAAGTTTCTTAGTGGGCTCCTCGCCCCCCTCCACCGTTGGTAATTTAGGGACAAAAATACCTTGGTATTGCTAAAGTTAAGAACTATGATGAAAAATCCACCCCCCCCCCCCCACTCTTTTCTTCTCTTAACATCTCTTTTTCTTTATCTGCTGCGCATCCCCACAAAAAAATTCTGGGGTGCTCGAGCACCGTAGCAACCCCGGAATCGGGGTCTCTGCAGCACCGTTGCCAACCTCTGAGATGGTCAGGATTGTACAATAACTCTAAAAATATTGTGTTTTTTAAAGAGAGGATCGTACAACCATTAAAATATTCACTATTAGTTTCTTTACAGATGCAATCGTTCACTTACGCAGCAGCTTGCTTCTCAAGAAGCTGACTGGTACAATTCTTGATTAATAATATGAGATTTCCAAAAAGTTGAGTAACTCTGATTCGGGCCTCACGTAAAACTCCACGTTCCGCGGATTACGTATAACACACTGACTGGACAGCAAGCATCCATTCTTTCTTTCTTAATCTGCTTACCCTCCAGGGTTGGGTTTTCCCTCGGACTCAGCGAGGGATCCCACCTCTACCGCCTCAAGGGCAGTGTCCTGGAGCTTCAGACTATAGGTCGGGGGATACAACTGGGGAGGATGACCAGTACCTCGCCCAGGCGGCCTCACCTGCTATGCTGAACAGGGACCTTGGTGGGGGATGGGATGATTGGAAGGGAGAGACAAGGAAGAGAGGAGGCGGCCGTGGCCTTAAGTTAGGTACCATCGCGGCATTTGCCTGAAGGAGAAGTGGGAAACCACGGGAAACCTCTTCCAGGATGGCTGAGGTGGGAATCGAACCCACCTCTACTCAGTTGACCTCCCGAGGCTGAGTGGACCCCGTTCCAGCCCTCGTACCACTTTTCAAATTTCGTGGCAGAGCCGGGAATCGAACCCGGGCCTCCGGGGATGGCAGCTAATCACACTAACCACTAGCCTACACCACAGAGGCGAAATCATCCATTCACTGTAGAATTAATTCGCCTATTCCTGTTTTTGACTTCAATGAAATTAATTTTTATGAATATTCTTTCATAATCAACATTCGGGTGAGGGGGGGGGAGGGAGACAAAATAGATAGTGACAATTCTGGAAGTACGGCAAACTCACATTCACCAAACGTGTTTTTTACCTCTTGTAACTTAGCCCAAAATTCATTTGCTTCAGAGCAGGCTTTAATATCATCGTTGTTGTTGACAAAGGGTAATATTCTCCAGTCATCGTCAATCTGATGAAGGCGAATGCTATGATCTACAGGCGCGAGACCGTGAAGTCACTCAGAAAGAAATGAGTCCACTCTTGGAAAAATCCCTTTGGGAATCCCTCTCCTTCTCTTTCCAACTTGCCATCTATGACAGAACATAACTAGCACGAATAAAAGAAGGAACAAAAATCTACGCATTTTAAAAAGAAAACAAGACAAAATTTACGATACGTTATAGGATCGTAGAATAGGCATTTGATCTGCGAGTTAGATCGTACGATCCAGATCGCACGTTTGGCAACGCTACCCTGCAGTCGTATAACAACGGAATTGCGGTGACTTAACGAGTAAGGTGTTAACTTACCAACTGAAAGAGCCGAGATTCGGTCCCCAGTATTTAAAACTTTTCTCCCAGGGTATAAAGACGGACCTCATCTCATTAAGAAAGTGTATTTGTCCTTTCATATCATCACGCGCGCGTGCTCCGTGACCTCATAATTTTTACTAGTCAAGTCTTCATTTTCCATCACTTCAATTCCAGTTACTGTAGGTTCCATCACACCAGAGACGTGTCACAGACCTTGCTCCCCTGGCTCGTCACTTTCTCGGAATGACGTAAATTTGGTTATATATTAAAGGAACCTGGACGTGAAACCAGCATATTTTAAACCGGGCGAGTTGGCCGTGCGGTTAGGGGCGAGCAGCTGTGAGCTTGCATCCGGGAGATGGTGTGTTCGAACACCACTATCGGCAGCCCTGAAAATGATTTTGTGTGGTTTCCCATTTTCACACCAGGTGAATGCTGTGGCGGTACCTCAATTAAGGCCACGGCTGCTTCCTTCCCACTCCCAGACATTTCCTATCCCATCGTCGCCATAAGACCTATATGTGTCGGTGCGACGTAAAACAAATTGTAGAAAAAAAGCCTGTTTTAACGTCCATTTTATAGGTTCATATCTAAGAAACTATTTTGTTCGAAGACTACCAAACTTTGCTGATCTTTTAACATCTACTGGCGTAAATTACACACAAAGCATCAACTATCTCCCTCAGTTCATCAACAGGTATGAACACAGCAACAAATCACATTTAAAAATTCAAATTTCCGCCACAACTATAGGCTCCGTGCGTATAGCAATGTGCTGCTGCGGGTGGAAATTACGAGAACTACCCAGGGGCACTTTCATCAACAGCTGACCATAAGAAGCTGGAGTATGTCTGATGTTTACATACATATATTCAATCATCTTACTGTGGCGCTCTATCGCTGAATCCCTTTCTACGTTTTTGTCTAAAGCCATTATTAGAATCTTAGACCACATTACCTACGTGAAGATCCGGTCATGTTTGTGATGTACAGTGGATAGCCGCCGTGATGCATCACACTGGCGTGAAGAGTAGAACCTTGTGTTCCTGTACATTCCCTATGCCAAATTTTGTTTTCCATCGTTTTGGACACAGTATATGATACCTACGTATGTTTCTTCAACTAATTTCTTATCTCCCCCCCCCCCTTTACAATTAATATATCTTCCTTCATAGTTTTGGCTTTATTCGATAAAACGACCAGTCGCTGGGTATAACGCGAAAGCGGAACCCAATAAATAAATTCAGGAGAATACGTAGTAAAAGAAGAAGAATCATTTTGCAATGCTGTCTTCAGATGATTATATTTTAATGTCATAACGTTCGGGCAGAACTATATGCTTGTTGTTGGCTGCATTAACAGATACTGTGATACAAAAATTTTCTTCACGACATCATGAAATGCATTCGAAAAGACGGTGGACAATAGCAGTAAATCGCAAGAAGTAATTCGGGATTCGTGCATTTTAATTAATAGAAAATAAATCTTTACAATATGTATTATAACCATTTTACAAATAATAGGAGCTCGCAGCTGTGAGCTTGCATCCGGGAGATAGTGGGTTCGAATCCCAATGTCGACAGCCCTGAAGACGGTTTTCCGTGGTTTCCCATTTTCACACCAGGCAAATGCTGGGGCTGTACCTTAATTAAGGCCACGGCCGCTTCCTTCCAATTCCTTGGCCTTTCCTATCCCATCGTCGCCATAATACCTATCTGAGTCGGTGCGACGTAAAGCAAAATAGCAAAAAAGAAACTTTTTATCAGAAAAAGTTCCTCTATTCTCTTCCCCCTGTTGTAATTCTCTTCCCGTACGTTTGAGATGCGAGGTCGAGACCATTCGGTCGATCAGTATACGAGGTGACATGTTCTGAGCGAAATGCATAAACAACAGCTGAAATACGGTTACATTTCATGTAAACAATTATTCGCCTTCATGAAATAGTGATTGTTACCAAGGTATTCCTTAGAAAACATGGTTATGTTTAAAATTTATTAAAATTTAAATTTAAAATTAATCGCCTCTCTAGCAGCACTAACCTACGCTAACGTGATATCGTATTAGAAATGGACCAAGGATATTTTTCTGAAGACAGCATTGTTCAATGTGCATATGAACACTAATCTCGTTATCACCACTACTAATCCATAAATGACTACGTTGCCTCTATCGTGAAATGGTAGTATATCTAGTGAACCAATGTTTCTTTCTGATCACATTTGCAATTATTGCTCTGTTGCTATTTCCTGCGAACTGTTTTTCTTGTAAATTTATTACATGATCACTTTATGCAAGTTTGGAATAATGTGGCCAATTGTTGTTGCATAAAACACTCTGAAATCCCACTGTTATTATTTAGTCAGCCATGGCAGCACGCGGTGAGACGGCAGCGGGTATGTGCTCGGTGAAACGCAATAACTTACAATGTTGGCCACTCGCAGCGCAACGGTGCAATTATCCCATCAGCGCAAGGAGCCTATAGGTACAATTTTAACGTAAGATATACATATATATATATATATATATATATATATATATATATATATATATATATGTATATTTACAAGTTGCTTTACAGAACGAGAGGGCGGTGGAAGAGGTGAATATCGTAGAGAGCTGTAGTGATGAATCGAATTAAATACTCCACGGTAAGATAAGGGATAAGAAAGGGGCTGGGATTGGCAGGCGAATCATCTGTGCGGATAGTTGCGACGAGTTCGGGATTATCGGAAGGAGGGGCCGGACGAGCTTTAAATCTGTGGGCGAAGGATGGGTGTGCTTCTCCACATGAGTTGCTCAGTGTTAAGGCATTTGTAGGTTGGATATTCTTGTGGACAATGCCCGCACTTACGATTCGTACCTCGACACTGGTTAGCGGTGTGCGAGTTGTATGTCAAACCTACCATCTTTATTTCAGGTTTCTCCCTCTCCCTGCCAGGGGAATGGACGGGGTTGTTGGAAGTTGCTGAGGATTGGTGGAAGAGGGAGATGGTGAAGGAAACGAATACAGGCGTTGATGATGGGCTGAAAGAGTTGGTGGTCTTTAGGCTAGGGGACGGTAATTCTTCATTAGACTTGCATGACTCCAATGGACAGTACAGACACAGAAGGGGTGTGTGGCTTTTCTTCGTTTTTTTCTTCACATATAACATAGGACATCTGCTTGACATAATGCCATTTTGGATTACAAAACGCGGACTGATGCAGTGATATACAAAGGAGGTTGTAATATTACATGAAAAGATTTATGTTTTAAAATACAGTGCTGTTAATGATGGTTTAACCGTTCATTTTACACATAACATAGATTGATGCAACACTAACTACATGAGTAATAACTAATGCATGACGTAGATTAACATAGAAATAAATTTTGTGTGATTGAACAGAAGTAACTAAAAAAGCAACTATTTTTAATGCACATATAGATATTTAACGTTTCTTCGCAGAATTTACGAACATAAAGTCATACTATTAACACACTCAGAATTACCTCGATACTTAACCTATATTAATACTGAATATAAGTGAAGAAATAGTTTTACAAGAGGACGAAGAAGGATCTAACACGCCCAAATCAGGATAAAACACATAAACTTTACAATCAAAAACAGTGTTGAGCTGAAGCAGATACTTACGACCTAGGCTGCTTATAGAGAAATTACGGGACTAACAATTAATTATATCCACACTAAGCAAAAAGTGATACAAAAATGTAAATGAAGATATTTACCATATTTACAAATTGGCTATTATTTGAAAATAAAGGGAACGGTATGTGTAATAACGGTGTTGATAATTAGAATGATTGCAGTGAATGTAAGGAATTGACCCTACCCAGTCTTCCCATGTTGTCCGGTTGGAGGGGTCTGTTGAAGGGATTTTAGGATATGGAGTGGGGTACGGATAAAAAGAGGGTTCTTGAGAAGGGCTTGTAAAAGTTGGGAGAGTGTGAAATTGTTAGGGTCAAGGGAAAGTTGGAAATACCGGGTACAGATAATGGAGAGGAAAGTATCTACTTTGGGGATTGGGAAGATATTGTACAGGTCAAAGGTGTGAAAAAAGTAGAGGAAGGCGGGAGGGCGATATGGACTAGGCGTCATTCCATGGATAGGAAGGGTGGGATGGGAGACGGTAGACCAGGTGGTAAAGCCATAGATGATGGCAGAGCGGATGAAGGCGGTGTAAGTGAGTAGGAGAAGTTTAGAGTTGAGAACCCTGTTGGTCCCGGCTAGCCGACGTACCATCTGGGCTTGTCGGGAGTGTTTGGTTTGAAGGGTCCGGAAGTGTAGTCGGAAAGTGAGTAATTCGTCTATTGTTACTCCGAGGTACTTGAGGGAAGGTTGAGTGGTAAGTGGAGTGTCGCGAATAGTGAGTCGAAGGAGGTTTGGGTCTTGAGTCACAGAGAAGCGGCAGATGAGGGTTGACTGGGTTTTGGAGGGGTTTATAAGGAGATGCCACTTGTCACACCATGTTAGGAAGGAGTCAAGGTATGGTTGTAGAAGATTGTTCTTGCTAGTGACGGTGAGAAGGAGTGCCAGGATTTCAATATCATCCGCGAATTGAAGTAACTGAATGGGGGCGGGTGGTTGAATGGAGGCGGGTGGTTGAGGGCTATCTGCTACGAAAAAAATGAAGATCAAGGGAAATATAAGGGGGCCTTGAGGAATACCATATGCCATGGGAAAGTAAGGGGAGAGTTTACGATTTATGGATATGCTGATAGAAGAGTGAGAGAGGTAAGAGATGATGAAGTGAATGTATTCAGTGCATCGGAAAAAAGTGAAATGTAATTATGAGGGCTGTGTGCCAAGCAGAGTCGAAAGCCCTGTTCAGATCGAAAGTAATTATAACGGAAGGTTTTCATGGTTGATGTGGTTGGAGGCTATCTGGATAAGCTTGAAGAGCTGGTTGTGGGAGGATAGGCCGTATAGGTGAAGTGGAGGAGGCGGACTATGATTTTATCTAGAAGTTTGGCTAGGACGGAGATGATATATATTGGTCGGTATGAGTCGAGATCGGACAGGGATTTACAGGATTTGGGGAGTAGGAGCATGATGGATTTCATCCAGGTGGTTGGGTAGAAACCGGTATGGAGAATGAAGTTGAAAGGGGTGGTTGGAATGGTGAAGAAGATGGGACTTCGCGGATGTTGCGATAACGGATATTGTCTGCCGGGTGCGGTGTTACGAGGTTTGGCTAGGGCGATATGAATATCGACGGGTGTGGCGGGAGAGTTGAGAAGGTGATACGAGAGGGTATGTGCAGCAGAGGGTATGAGTTTCGGAGAGCAGTGAACGGTATGATAGAGTGGGGCATCCGAAAGGAAGAAATGTTGGGAGATTCGTTTCTTGAAGCGACAGGCGAAATGTTCAGAGAAGGTCTTTCCGTGGTGTTAGCTGGAGCATTTCTTTGGTGAATGACAGGATAGGTAGGGGTGCTATGCCGGTCGAGAAGGCTGAAAAAACGACGCCAGTATTGGGAGGGATGGGCATGTAGGGAGTTGAGGGTAGTGCAGGTTTGGGACCTGCACGGATGAGATGGCGGTGAAGGCGGAGAAAGTAGGTGTCACGGGTGCGAATGTAATCCTAGAGATAGGATTGGGAAAGTTTCTGGAGACGGATGAATTTCGGGGGGCATGCGGGGTTTGAAGGGGGAATGTAAGTTGGTGAGGATGTTGGCTTGGGAAACAGAGGTGATAGAAGATTAGAGGAGATCCTGGAGGGTATCAGCTCAGACCTGGTTGATAGGGGTGGGGGAGTTTGGAAGCATGTTGGAGAGGGCGGAGCGATATGAATTCCAGTTGGCTCGAGGGAAAGTGGGTACAGGTTTGGGAGATGGTGGGTGTGGGGAAGGGTGGTGAGTGGGAAGTTGTAGAAAAACAGGGAGATGCTCGCTGCCAATGCTTGGAAGGAGTGTAATATTGATGATATATGTAAGAGAGTCATGGGCGATAATGGCACCAGGGGTGGTTTGGGAGGAGGGGCGGGTAGCGCCAGAGAGTGGGATAAGGGAAGAATCCGTGTCACTGAGGATGAAGTAGAGCCTGTGCAATTCTCGAACGGATCTGTCTGTGAGATTCAGATCGGCAAGAAGAATGTAGAGGGGAAATGATAGGCTAACGTGGGTTAGGTAATCTAGTGGGAGGGGTTGGCTGGAAGCAAGATGTAGGATACGGCAGCGAAAGTAAATTGTGGCTGCTACGGATTCTGGAAAGTTAAAGGGATGGGGGAACGTGGAGGCGAGTGATTTTTTTACAGCTACTGCTGATCCCCCGCTTCCGCGATCTTCTGGATGATCTGCGCGATGGAGAGTGTATCCGGGGCTGGGGTTCTGGGACGTAGCACAGTTTCATTTCGTGGAGTAGGCTGGTGTGGACTGGATTCTGTTGGATGAGAGTCTGGAAATGGAGACGCTTGGCTGAAATGGACTGGATATTTAGGAAGAGAATGGAGATGGGAGAGGAGAAACTCACACGTTTCGACCTACAATCCATCAAACAAGGGTCTCAAAAGGTGTTAAATGAAAATGGGAGTTTAGGCCTGAATGACTGGTGACAAAATGGAGATTTAAGGTCTGATTGGTCGCTACTTGAAGATGAGGGAGGACTAAAGGTCGGTGATATGGGAATAGCTTGAGCAGGGTAAGGGTGGTAAAGCGAATGATATCTTCGATGGTGGGAGGAGAGAATTGTGAATGGATGAGATCTGTAGGTGAGTCCACGGTTCTGACGGGAGCCATAAGTTCGGGTCGGTTGTCGTGAGAAAGAGGACGGAACTTACATAGACGGGAGTAGGCGGGATGGGATTCACCACAGGTGTTGCAGTGGGGGTGTTTGGTGTTGGGTAATTTTTGGGTAGGATGTTTGTGTGAACAGCGAGTGTCCACAGATAGGGGTGAGTGCCTTGCAGTCTGATGTTTTGTGGACACTACCATCTACTTCTCGGTTCTAATTCAAACCTCACAGTTCGACAGTAGTGTAGAGATAGTTTCGGGTTTCATATTACTAATGTACAGTATTTACTGATAAAGTATAAGACAGGGATAAGTATTCCAACTTTGCCCAGTTAAATCAATCATCTCCCTATCTACAGGTACCTCCTAATTTTCACTGTGTAATCTTAATTTTCCTTCTGGGGGAAAAGAGGGTGCAATGTATATTTGCGATTAGGTGAAGAACAAATCTGTGCTCTTCCATCTCTTGGCTTTACGTGGGACTATTGAGACACCTCATATGTGGTCAAAGGTCAAGTGTGTAGTCATTATTGTGCATACGTTATTAAAGAGAAGTACCAAAATTTGGAATGAATAAGTCATACAGTGTCTTAGGGAACTCATATGAGGTTTGTGTGCACGAGAGTGTTAAATCATCTGCCATGAGCATTTGTGTTCACTGCACTCTCCCCCACGCCCAACCACTAATCCTCAAGCCACAGAGCTTCAGCCAGGCATGACTGATCTATCCATATTACTGAATTCGACGTAAATGTATATGACAACAAGAAAAAGGAAAGTCAGTATTTTATAATACTGTCGTGGTTGTCAGCCTCAGTGACGCAAGCGGTTAAAAGCTGACCTTCTAAGCTCATGATCACGTGTTCGATTCGAGCTAAAGACGATGTGACTTAAGATTGACATTTAAATGTGACAACCATTGTCAGGAGCTCTAGAGGTACGTGAATGTATTTCAGTGGACAACATTTCTCGCACCACACTAGTTCCTGAAGAGATTCTAAATTTCTAAATAATGATATGATGATGATAATAATATTATTATTCTGTCGTTTTTCACACAACCTGGTAGGGTCCCGGGTGCAAACTGTGTCACTTGGCCCTGCTTTACAGCCGAATGTCTTTTTGTATTTGTTTTACGTCACACCGGCAGAGGCAAGTCTTACGACGACGATGGGAGTGTAAAGGGCTAGAGCTGGGAAGGCAGCGGCCATGGTCTTAATTAAGGTACGTACATCGAGTTATTATTATTATTATTATTATTATTATTATTATTATTATTATTATAGTAGTAGTAGTACTCAACTGTGGTTCTCAGATTGAATAATCCTTATCCCAAGTCCTATTTAGCATCTAAATAATATTTTTTACACACAGGGTACTGAACCATTCATTAATGCGATTTTTTTAAATGTCCTGGTGTGAACATACGAAACAGAAAACCATCTTCATGGCTGCTGATGGTGGTATTCTAACCCACTATCTCCCGAATCCAATCTCACAGCTACGTAGCCAAACCAAGCAGCCACCTCGTTCAGTGGACACCCTTCATTATATGGAGGGATGTTTTCACTAATTCGTGTTTCTGTGGTGTTTGGTAGTGTGGTGTGGTGTGGTGTGGTGTGGTGTGGTGTGGTGTGGTGTGGTGTGGTGTGGTGTGTGGAAATGAGGAGTACTCTCAGTCCCCCAGCCAGAGGAATTAACCAGATTTAGTTAAAATCCTTGACCCTGACGGGAATCGAGCCTAAGACCGTCTGAGCCGAAGACCTCGAGACTGATAATTCAGCCAAGGAGACTGGCATTAATAATAATAATAATAATAATAATAATAATAATAATAATAATAATAATAATAATAATAATAATAATGCACACAGCTGTGTATACATCTCCCGACGTCGGCTTGACGTCAAGAAGGGCATCCGATCGTAAAATAGTTTCAAATCTAAGAAAATGACGGCCTCCAGTTAACATGGAGAAAGACCAATAATAGGCCTAATATGTACATACATACATACATACATACATACATACATACATACATACATACATACATACATACATACATACATACATACATACATACATACATACATACATACAAGTAATGTAAATCTAAATGGCCTATCGTTCATTGCAAGTAGCAACTTATAGTCTTCCTTATGGTAGTCTGTGTAGCGTGGTGTAGGGGTAGCATACCTGCCTCTAACGCCAAATCCTCGGGTTCAATTTCCGGCTAGGTCAGAGAATTTTACCTGGATCCGAGGGTTGGTTCGAGGACCACTCAGCCTACAATTGAGAAGCTATATGACGGTGAGATAGCGGTGAGAAAGCCACATTTAACGGCCGAGAGGATTCGTCGTGCCGATCACACGATACCTAATAATCTGCAGACCTTCGGGCTGAGCAGCGGTCACTTGATAGTCCCAGGCCCTTGAGGGCTGTTGCGCCATGGGGTTTGGTTTAGTTTGGTTTTTAGTCCAAGTAGCAACAACTGGATTTACGTCGCACCGATACAGATAGGTCTTATGGCGACGATAGGGAATGGCTAGGAGTGGGAAGGAAACGGCCGTGGCATTAATACCGCCTGGTGTGAAAATGGGAAACCACGGAAAAGCATCTTCAGGGCTGACGACAGTGGGGTTCGCACCCACTATCTCCATAATGCAAGCTCATACCGCACGGCCAACTCGCTCGGTAAGTGTGAGAAGTATAATAGAAGTCCAAGTAGCAGTGAGAGTTTTAGTAGTCTGAATAACAGTGAGATTTGTAGTGGTAGTCCAACTATAGGAGCAGTGGAATGAGAGCTTCGCAGCAATCGAAGTCATTCAAAACCCTTCAAGATGCCGAACCCATTTTTGAGTGAAAAGCCGGGATCATCATATGCTGTTAGACCACGACCTACAAGCCAGGAAAATACTGACATTTGTCGCTAGTAGTTTTTAGAAGCAATGGAAACAGAACTTGCGGCCGCGTACTAAAAATGTCCTTGCGTGATTGCAGAAGTACTTTTGCGTGATAAACCTTATGGATAGCACTTTCATATTCATATTCAGGTATTTTCAGGCAAGGTCAGTGATTATTTGCGACATACAAGTTTAAATATTTATCAAGAAATCAACTGAATTTCCGTTCTACCTCTTCTGTTTAAAAACGGACTTATTCACATGTGAAGGTAAATAAAATTAATACTACATACGTACGTACCTGCATACATACACTACCGCTAATTAATTTCAATACACCCGATAATTGACAACTACTTCTCTATAGATAAGGTCTAATACCGTGGGTACGGTTGACGAAGCAAAGGAATAGTACAACAGTTGTACACAGGTCATGATTTTTGTCTGTGGTCGTCAAGATACAACAGTATCCAACAAACAACGTTGTGTATATAAACGTTATGTACCTATCGGATATGTTTGTTTACCTATTTGCCGACGGACGCCGCATTTGGTGCACCTGTGTTGTTCCCTGTAGTGATGTGATATCTGCAGCGAACGGCAAGCATTGCCACGATACATAACATGTGGTTCCTGCATGCCAGTTCCTTCGTGACAGTTGAAGTGTGCACATCGCTAGTATGGCTCCACGAGTAGAGATATCCATAGAAAAACGTGCTGCAATTGTAGCACTTAGCCAAGCAGGTTTATCTGTTCGACAAATTGCGAAACAGTGTAGTGTGTCTTTAGGGGGAGTGCAATACACCCTTCACCGCCAGAAGACAACAGGCAGCAATAAGGACATTCCACGACCAGGACGACCTCGTAAAACAACTAAAAGCGATGATAAATATATCAGAATTACCAGTAAGAGAAATAGATTCAAAACACCGCCCCAAATTCGTGCAGAATTGGTAGAAATGAACACGATAACAATATCCGTTGCAACAGTAAAAAGGAGACTGATAGAAACCGGATTGAAATGATGTGTCACAGCAAGAAAACCCCTTCTAGGGCCCATAAATAAACAGAAGAGACTTGAATGGGCTATAAATCGTCGTAATTGAACACCGGAAGAGTGGACGAAGGTGTTATTCACCGATGAATCGAAGTTCGAGATTTTTGGAACCAGAAGGAGAATATTTGTTCACCGATTTGTAGGGGAAAGGGTAGCCCAGCAGTATGTTCTACTTACAGTTTAACACGGTGGAGGTCCTATTATGGTTTGTGGATGTTTTGGCGGAGATAGAGTTGGCGACATTGTGAGAATAGAAGGATGTGTGGATCAGAAGCAGTACCACCGCATACTCCAGTATCATGCAA
This sequence comes from Anabrus simplex, assembly GCF_040414725.1. Lineage (NCBI taxonomy): Eukaryota > Metazoa > Arthropoda > Insecta > Orthoptera > Tettigoniidae > Anabrus > Anabrus simplex. Next base: position 625,523,215 of record NC_090266.1, on the reverse strand, counting down.
TACCAAGTGGATTGCGCTTAATATGGAAAGGGTTCACCTTACAACAGGATAATGACCCAAAACATCGGTCGGCATACTGTACGAACTACATTGCATCAAAGGAAAACAGAAAGTACTGAAATATAAGGTATGGCCGTCCCAAAGCCCCGATTGTCATCCCATTGAAATTGTCTGGGATGAAGTGGACAGACATATCAGGGAAGTTAATATATCCAGCAAGGAACACGTCTGGAATATTGTTAAGGATGTGTGGAATCATATAGATTCACGATACCTACAAAAACTGATTGACCGCATGCCTCGAGTTTGTGAGGCAGTCATTAAATCCAAAGGAGGATACTTTGATGAAAGTAAAATATAATGTTTGTGATTGTATTATATATGTGTAAGTTAATATAATTACCTTTTGTGAAAAATAACATTTGATTTGTGTTGTAAATCTTAAATACCAGGGTGTATTGAAATTAATGAGCAGTAGTGTACGTACATACATACATAAATACATGCATACATACATACATACATACATACATACATACATACATACATACATACATACATACATACATACATACATACATACATACATACATACATACATACTGTAACCATCGGTAATATATGTAATTGTATCGGTTACTGACTGAGGGATTTGAGGAATTTTCTAGCCTTCTTTATTCGCATAGAAGTTGTGTTGCATCATATTGCGCAAGAGCCCCGACTTCGTGGCGCCGACTCAAGTAATCCGTGGCTTGAAAAATCCTTGGAGAGAGAAAGCTTGCTAAGGAAAGAACAAGGAGGGAAGACACATTCTAATAACCTGGCCCACTGAAAATGGCCGAAATTCTATAGTGCCAAACTGCTAACTTGGTTTAAGTCTGAATATATCGAGATGATCGCATTACATACTAAGTGAAAGATCGGCAAGTCATATGTGAGCATTTTAGACCTATGACCAAATTATATAGGATTATAAATATTCAGCGTTCGTCAAATTGCGTCGCAGAAGATGAGGCAAGCGTCAGATGGGTACCCAAACCAGGTGTGGACTCAGACTCAGAAAGGGAAATCCCCGAAGAGGCGTCCCTATTTGATTGAAGATATCCATTTAATTACCGGTCGAATTGCTTTCCGCATATAATCAGTTGTCATACAATTATGATTTGTTAAGAATGAGGCCATGTTTTCCAGTGTTGACTTAGTTAAATGTAACAAAGGCTTTTCAGTCTGTCAAACACACAGCAAATACAATGTAAATTATTACACTATAAACATATCTGTAAAATACACACTAACATACAAAGAATGACATGTTTCGTTCTACAAGAACATCCTCAGATTCTATCAAATCACTTAAAAACAAGCTTATATATGTACAGTATTGTTTACGTAGCGTAAACTTGTCAATAATAGAGAGTTTAGTTATAACATGAAACAGTAATGGCAAAAGTAAAAATATCTACAAGTATTAATATAATGAAAACTTACGTACTTATCTAGACTGCCGATGTTAAGTCCGTTGTCACCAAACACTATTTCAGGACTGTGGTCATGGAAAGTTTTTGGTGAGGCACGCTGCGCGTGGAGAGGGGAGGGCAAGAATGGGAGGGGCCTTGTAGAGCGTTGTGGATAAAATCTAGTATATTGTACAGTGGAGAGGGGAGGGAGAAGTAGGGCGGAGCGGCTGGAGTGCTGTGGAACCTTCCATCAACTTTTATTTATCTAAAAATTGTACTGCACTTTGATTCAATCTCACTTACTCTACCACCATCCGGGGACCGTACACACCCTAAATGACAAAATGATCTACCTGTTTCAGCTTCGTATTCCCAGCATGGCATTCAATACTCTTATGTTTCTTACCTACTGACATCACTTTAGTATTGGAAAGGCTAGTTTTAATATCACACTCATTGCACCTATTTTCAAATTCCAAGATGCAAATTGCCTGCGTACAGCACAATCTGTCATTAAGATAAAGTCGAGGCCAAACAGGTTATAGTACTACAATTCCACCAAACTGAGTCCCTCCCTGCCACTTTATACATTTCAGTAGATGATCCATGTATGAGCAACAAAGGTGAAGGTTTATAGCCTTGTCTAACCCCTGTAAATACCTTGAACCAAGCACTCTCTCTACCATCAACTCTCACTGCAGCCCAGTTACCAATGTGTCGATTGTTGATTGATTCATTTTGCTAGTGGCTTTACGTCGCACCGACACAGATAAGTCTTATGGCGACGATGGGATAGGAATGGCCTATGATTTGGAAGGAAGCGGCCGTGGCCTTAATTAAGGTACAACCCCAGCATTTGCCTGGTGTGAACATGGAAACCACGGAAAACCATCTTCAGGGCTGCCGACAGTGGGATTCGACCCTACTATCTCCCGAATGCAAGCTGACAGCCGCGCACCCCTAACCGCACAGCCAACTCGCCAGGTCTGTTGATTGATTGATTGATTGATTGATTGATTGATTGATTGATTGATTGATTGATTGATTGATTGATTGATTGATTGATTGATTGATTGATTGATTCTAATATCTACCTTTAATTCCATAGTCCCCCAGTACGGCTAACACCTTTCCCCTCGGTACTCTGTCATATGCCTTCTCTAGTTACGGGAAACGCGCTAACTATACGCTGCCTGGCTGCTAGCGCAGAAGTCCAGTAAACGCTTCTCATTCCTGTTAGCTTCGATATCTTCCCCACATTTACCCATCACCTTTTTATATCCTTCAGCTCTCTTTCCAACTCTCGCATTGAAATCGCCCATGAGCACTATTCTATCTTTGCTGTTTACCCAGACTACGATGTAACTCATGGCTTCATAAACATTGTCAGCGGGGCCGATAATCTTCGATGTTAGGCCCCTTAAAACAACAAGCATCATCATCATCATCATCATCATCATCATCATCAAAACTTGTCAGCTTGATCCTCATCAGCAATCTCACATTACATCATTCGCTCATTTAGGTGCCTAACAGATACTATGATATGTCTATGGTATTCCTGATGAACAGTCCCACACCACACCCTGCCCTTCATGTTTTAACCCCCCGTTAAGAACACTTAATCATCTCTTAATCTCGTATCTCTTCCTCGTTATTTCACCTTACCCGAATTGTCGGCTTATTTTTACACATTTCCGTTTATCAATTATATAACGACGTGTGAAGCTAAGTGTCACCTGTGCAATGAACAGTTTACCAAGTATTTACTCAAAATACTTTTCTCTCACTGATTTTTTACTTAAAACTCTAGTGCAAGGTATAAATTAAATTTAATCTGAAACTATATATACAAATTAAAATTTAAACATGTTTGAGTCAAAATATTTATGTTATCCGTACATCGAATATTTAAGTAGAAAATACTGTATAAGACTTATGTTTTGAACACGCCCCCTTTCTGACAGCAGCACTTGAAGAATTCTTAACCACTAATTGAACAATGACTCTTAATCTCAAGTTTAACGTCAGAAGACAAATGTATTGTGGTAAGTAATGTTATGTATTGAGCCATGCTAATATGGCATGTTCATAGAAATGATGTTTCCCCGTATTGCAAAGTGCTTGTATCGGCCTCACCTCAATTGACTTAAATGTTGCCAAGATTGTACCAGAGAGGGCAGCTCCCTCGGTCATTCTTTCGGCGAGACAGTAGTTTTATCTCTTTGGAGCGATTTTTTTGCACTGTTATGTGTGTGGAATATAAACATGAACCCCGCGCAAATTGGAGTGGCGTTTTTATGCCATAAATGTTTTTTTAATAAATTTAAACTTGACCCATACTATCATCCTGCTTATTACTTACAGGTATGGTTATCCTTGTATTAGTATTATTTCTACGGTGCTGTTATGACATTCTTCGCTATCGTCCATAGCTGATTGATATGCAACCTTCTGCTCTACTGCATGAATGAGCTGCGTGCTAGTTGTCTTTATTGTGATTGAGTTATGATGTTAGTTGGGTCTCTCATTGATTTTATTTACGTGCACTACTTTGTGAAGTATTTCGCCATCAATGAATGTATGCGGAGATGAATTCGTGTCGTACGGAGTGCGTGAGCTGATGGGTTTATGTGTGACCACTGGGTCTCTATTATCCTACTGCTAATTGTCTGCGCCGTGCACGCTATCTCTGACATATGTGAGACCTTTTGTTTGTGACCATGAGAGTCATACTATATGAGATTTTGCTCAACTTATCAACTGGAGCAACTGCTCAGATTGTTTGCCGATACCGGCAATGTTTGAATGTTTGGGTGTGTGCTGGTGAGTGAAAGGGGAGAAAGGATGACGTATCAGTCAGCTCATTTTATATTTTAATCTTGTTTCTGTGCCTCATGTTTGTTGCCGGCACGGTGATATTTATTTTGCCTTGGTTTCTATCGCGGCCTTTTGCTCGCCCACGAGGCTGCCATGTTCTTTTCTTATTCAGGCTATATACGTGCCTGTGATTCTCTTTGGGTTTAAATTGTATTTCTTTGGCCCAGATACGTCTCTCTGCGCTATGTTGTGATCTCTCGCATCTTATTTTTACTTTCTCTGACTCCTTTCTCTTCTTCATGCCGCGTGGGAGCTTTGATCTGTGTGGTAATTGTTGAGACGATGTGGAAGTTAAATAGACGCGTATATAATGAATTCTATTAATCTCGCGGAAAGAATGACCGAGTTGATCCGTGTGGATCGTATTCACATTGTAACGTTCCAGACGTTACAGTGTAATTATGTTAATTTTATTATGTGTAATTAATTCAGGAATTTAACGTCATGATATTTATTTGGTATGTAATTGTATTATAATTCATGTTTAATCATTTGCTCACTATCATTTCATTACTTTGTAACTACGACTTATAAACGAGGGCTGAATATCCTAATATTCACTTAGATTCTTGCGACAGTTGGTTAAAATTAACTTGCAGTAGATTTCAGTTATCTTGCCACATCACCGAGGAGGAAGGAAGGACAAATTTAGACATCAAGTTCTGAGAAAAGCGAGCACGTGTTCACGCGTCCTAACGTAAGCTACCGTATTTCGACCAGAATTATTCGAACTGATCAACGCCTATATTTTCAAAGGAGCGTCATGTTGCCATGGATACTGATTGAAAGGACGAATAGAAGAACAGTTGATATCTTGTGTGGGACCCATCTACTCTAAAATCTAGAGTGGGGAGAGACGTGTCATCTGATTGGACCATGTGTAGCGGCCTGTAATTAGCGCGAGAGAAGGTTATAAGAGGGCGTGTTGGAGCTCCTGGAGGGGCTCTCTACAACGTCTTATTCGCTTCTGCGAGTCTCTCTACATTATTCTACGATCTTCTACGAGGCTTCTACTTGATTTTCTACTTGATTCTGCGTCTCGATACTTAGAAATTCTGAATGAGGGGTGTATAGCCACTCTCATGAGGAAGTACGTACAGCACGGCTACAAGACCGGTTTGAACCAGTCTAAGTCAATAGATAGTTTTAATCTAGATAGAAATGAAACTTCAGAGAACATTATCAGTAAAGTTGGAAGGATTCTTAATTGAGTATCCTCTCCATATAACCCAAGGTGGTTCTTCTAACTATGACGTAGGGCTTATCTCCAATATATGGGATAAAGCATAATAGGGAGTGTTAGTTTTGAAGTCATCTTCCAATTAGTGGTGGGTGCAATTTGTAAGGCAGGAATGGTACTGAGCTGCAGATGAAGAGATATCCAAGACGAACGGTGATGTTCCCGCTACAAGGAGGGAAGCTTTCCAAGGACCAGCAGAACAAGACGACATGGTGAGCAAGCGAGTTAAAGATATTGCAAGTTTTCGCGAAGTAGAGTCATTCAATTTTTTATTAAATTCATTTTCTATTTTAAATTCAGTTCTCGTTAAACCGTCGTCATTTATATTAAATATAATAAATAGTATTTTTCTAGTTTACTTTAATCAATTTGCCTTAATTAGCCTTTTAATTTCTAATTCTCCTGCTTAATGATTAGTGCACTATCACCTCACCCCTGTGATAAGAGTCTGTCCAAGCTTGATTATAAATTTTATCTTTAAGTCCTCAACTTAAAGATTGGCGCCCTTTGCTTGCTTGGTTGCATTTCTCATTTGATGATTGTTCTCCGAGAGAGGAAGTCACATAAATGCCGCTCCAACGTGGGGCGAGAAAATCATTAAGTACGGAGCAGTTAATAACAGTAACGATATCAGAATTCGTATTATGGGCAAAATTTGGATATCCACGTTTCATTAAGAGTGTTTGATTGTGGGAAGGATCATGGCTGATCAGACGAAAGAGGAGAGGATGTTGCGCAGTGGACGGGCGATAAAAGGCAATAATGTATTGAGTTCAGAGGAAGAGTTGTGTAGTCTTGTAGAGGAAATTGAAGATAGAAGTGTAAGTAGTATGGAGAGTGAAGGCAAACAGAAAGAAGTCAGTATGGAGTCAGATGATAGTAGGATGGGGGGCGAAGCGGAAGTAAACACTAACAATGAAAGTAATAATAATGATCAGTTAATGGGAATGATGCAGTTAATGTTAAGTAAGATAGAGGACAGTAAAAATGAGCTTAAAAGTGAATTAGAACAAACTAACACTAAAATTGAGAATATTAAATATGAACTTAAAGAACAGTTAGAGCAAACTAAAGCTGAATTAAGTAGGGAGATGAGGGAAAATAAGGAGGAAGCGAATCGGAGAATGGACGAACACAGTAGGCAGTTACGCGATCTGGTGGTAAAAAATGAACATTTTAATAAGCGATTAGAGGACCAGGAAAGTGAATATGTACGGCAAGGGAAAAAGGTAGAAGAAAAGTTTGCGGAACAGAGAAGTGAATTCCTGGAATTAATGGGGAAGGAAAACAACTCTACTAGGGAGGAAGTAATGAGGCAGGTCACTAGTATTGATAAGAGAGTTGAGACTCAAAGAGGGGAAATACGGGTATTTAAAGACCACGTCCAACAAGAGATTGACACGGTAAAGCTTAGAATAGAAGATGAGACCCGGGCAAGTGAAGAAAGATTTGCGATAGCTGAAGAGAATAAGATTGAAATTAGGACATTGAAAGAGAAGCAGGTTAATTTGGAGAGAGAAATTGATAGGAGAGACAGAGATGTAGAATGCCGGATGGAGAAAGCAGAAAATAAGTTAAAACAGGTGGCAAAGGATAAACAGGTTTTCACGGGAAGGCAATGTCTAGGAAATAGCTACATTAGGGAAATTGAACTACCTAAATTTAATGGGAAACAAACGAACCCGCTAGATTTCCTTAAGATGATAGAGAAACGGTTTGAAAAGCGTCTAGAGGAAGGGTCTATGGACTGGGAAGACGTTATGGAAAATATTGACCATGCTTTTGTAGGAGAAACTCGGTCTTGGTTCATGGTATATAGGCAAACGATGACGAACCTGAAAGAATTCAGAAATAAATTTAGAGAGAAATTCTGGAATGAAGCGATACAAGCTAGGGAGAGAGAAAGGGTGGTATTTGGGAGGTACAAACAGCATGAAGGAGTTACTATGACCGAGTACTTCCTGGCACATGTCATGATTTGTCAGAACTTAGATGGTATAACCGAGGGGTCTGATGTAGTAAGACTACTTTTGAGACATTTTCCGGACAGGGTGAGAGAAGCGGCCTGTATGCAAAAAGTTGGAACTATTCAGGAGATGGAGAACCTACTAGGCAGTTTTGATGCGTTAGGTAACCTTAGAAGTAGAACGGAGAATATTCAGAACTTTAGTCATCACAACGGAATGAGACATAACGGTAGTACACAGAATCACGAAACTCGCAATCAGTTCAGACCTCAGCAGAACAGCAGGAGAGGAGCAACTGAATATAGGACAGGAAATTCCCCACGGAGGCCAGAGCAATGTACTAATGAGTCCAACGTCAATACACAAAGGGAACCTTTAAACTAACGAGAGGCTGTAATGTTAGGTCAGAATTCCAGCCTAGTAAGAAGGTAGCGAAGTGTCTTGCCATGAAAGTGTTACCATATGACCTCGATGTTAGAGACGATTTGTTGTATGAACCCGAGCAGAATAATGGAGATTCAAGTAATAAAGTAGTCAATCCCGTTGTTAAATTGAAAGTTTGGGGGGCGTGGGTTAAAGTTTTGATTGATTCTGGTAGCCAAATATCATGTATTAGTTCTCAGTGGTATGAGTCATTAGTGAAACAGGGTATTCAGTTGGAGGAAATGCCGGTTAAGTCTACTTTCATCATTACGGCTGTTGGAAAGAGGTCTAAGCAAATTTGTAAACAAGTAGCTGTCCCGATCTGTATTAATAATTTTATTAGCGTTCAGATATGTTTGGTAATTCCGCATTTAATATTTGATCTTATCTTGGGATCTGACTGGTTAACGTTAAAAGTGGCTCAGTTAAATTACAATGATCTAGTGCTAAATTTGAGGTGGAATAATGAGGATATTAAGGTCAAGTTTGAGGAGGAAATTCAGAGGAAAACGGAAGTTAGTACAGTGTGGAGAATGAGAGAGGTTTCTAAAGTTAATGAAGAGGCTAGTGAGGGCCTGAAGTTGTGTCAGTTGTGGATTCATGAGGATAAAATATGTGGCTTGAAAGAAGCCGTAAGTAGAAATGAGTTGAATGAAGTCCAGAAGGACAAGTTATTTGAAGTGTTATGTGAACACGTGGAGATTTTCTCCGAGAAACCTGGTGTTACCCATCTGTATGAACATTCTTTTTCTGTGCTGGATAAGACTCCATTCAGCGGACCGCGGTATCCGATACCACACAAATATGCAAAAGCCGTAGAGGATCAAATTCAAGCTATGTTAGCAGACGATGTGATTGAATTATCAAACAGTCAATATGTTAATCCCTTAATTGTCGTGCCTAAGTGTGATAGATCAATACGTTTGGGTATTGAATGCGAGAGCGTAGTGAGAGTATTAGGTTTGCCTGAGGAACCCCCTCGTAATGATGAATTTTACGTCCGACTGGCACGGGAGAACCTGATTAAATCTGGAGATAAACGTAAAAGGCAACAGAAACGTAAGGTACTGGATAACTTTGAGGTAGGTGATATGGTTTTGGTGAGAGTTCCCATGTTGTCAAATAGTGAGGATAAGGTGACAAAGAAATTTTTTCTTTTATATCAAGGCCCTTATAAAGTACATAGAAAACTAGGACCCTGTGCTTACAAGTTAGCGGATGGCGAGAGCGTAATGAATGGTTCATATAACATTAGTAGCTTACGGAGATACCTGTCGTGTGAGGTGGCTGAACCGGATTGTGAGATATAGGTCAGTAACTCGGGGAAGTTGCTACTTGTTATGTCAGACTACGAGTGGGATGAGTTTACGTCTCTATTGTGGTGGTATTTCCTTGTTGTGTTTGTAAACAAGGGAGGTGTTTGTGTGACGGTAGATGTACGCTTGCTCATTGACGATCGATCATCTGTTTTCCGTATGTGAGGCCATGAAATTTTATATATCTGTTTTCTGAGATGTTACAGAAGGCTAATTAAAGCTGACGACGGCAAATAATTAATTTTCCCGTATGTGCATTTCTAACTTGCAATAGTTTTACCGTGAGCTTAAATCACGTGTGTATTTGTGTGAAGTGTATTGCATCCTGCTTCAAGATAAGGTTGAAACATTCGAAAGAGTGATAAAAGTGTAAATTGTTTGTATCATATGTTTTCCATTTTTTTAATGTAAAAGATTGGAAGAGAACGTGTTACTGCTATCTAGCAAAGAATGTCGGAGAGATGGGGAGGAAAAGGACAGATAGACACTCGGCAGAGTTTGTAATCTGAATTGTATATATTATGTTATATTCTCTAGAATAATCTTGTTTTTTTCTTACAAAAGTGAAAAGTTGCTCATGATGGGCAGAACTTAGCATCTAAACCTCAAGATGAACTGAAATAACAGACAGTCGCAATGGGAAGCAGTCTAAGAGAGATATGGAAAGAGTGAGATATAATTAAGTGTATGAAAATAATGTCGCTCGTTATGGGCAGGTAATAGAGGTATTTCAAGTCAATGTGGGAGTATGTGTGTGAGTTCTCAACTCATGTGATATTTGTTAAGAACTCATGGGGGCGTACGTAACGTTCCAGACGTTACAGTGTAATTATGTTAATTTTATTATGTGTAATTAATTCAGGAATTTAACGTCATGATATTTATTTGGTATGTAATTGTATTATAATTCATGTTTAATCATTTGCTCACTATCATTTCATTACTTTGTAACTACGACTTATAAACGAGGGCTGAATATCCTAATATTCACTTAGATTCTTGCGACAGTTGGTTAAAATTAACTTGCAGTAGATTTCAGTTATCTTGCCACATCACCGAGGAGGAAGGAAGGACAAATTTAGACATCAAGTTCTGAGAAAAGCGAGCACGTGTTCACGCGTCCTAACGTAAGCTACCGTATTTCGACCAGAATTATTCGAACTGATCAACGCCTATATTTTCAAAGGAGCGTCATGTTGCCATGGATACTGATTGAAAGGACGAATAGAAGAACAGTTGATATCTTGTGTGGGACCCATCTACTCTAAAATCTAGAGTGGGGAGAGACGTGTCATCTGATTGGACCATGTGTAGCGGCCTGTAATTAGCGCGAGAGAAGGTTATAAGAGGGCGTGTTGGAGCTCCTGGAGGGGCTCTCTACAACGTCTTATTCGCTTCTGCGAGTCTCTCTACATTATTCTACGATCTTCTACGAGGCTTCTACTTGATTTTCTACTTGATTCTGCGTCTCGATACTTAGAAATTCTGAATGAGGGGTGTATAGCCACTCTCATGAGGAAGTACGTACAGCACGGCTACAAGACCGGTTTGAACCAGTCTAAGTCAATAGATAGTTTTAATCTAGATAGAAATGAAACTTCAGAGAACATTATCAGTAAAGTTGGAAGGATTCTTAATTGAGTATCCTCTCCATATAACCCAAGGTGGTTCTTCTAACTATGACGTAGGGCTTATCTCCAATATATGGGATAAAGCATAATAGGGAGTGTTAGTTTTGAAGTCATCTTCCAATTAGTGGTGGGTGCAATTTGTAAGGCAGGAATGGTACTGAGCTGCAGATGAAGAGATATCCAAGACGAACGGTGATGTTCCCGCTACAAGGAGGGAAGCTTTCCAAGGACCAGCAGAACAAGACGACATGGTGAGCAAGCGAGTTAAAGATATTGCAAGTTTTCGCGAAGTAGAGTCATTCAATTTTTTATTAAATTCATTTTCTATTTTAAATTCAGTTCTCGTTAAACCGTCGTCATTTATATTAAATATAATAAATAGTATTTTTCTAGTTTACTTTAATCAATTTGCCTTAATTAGCCTTTTAATTTCTAATTCTCCTGCTTAATGATTAGTGCACTATCACCTCACCCCTGTGATAAGAGTCTGTCCAAGCTTGATTATAAATTTTATCTTTAAGTCCTCAACTTAAAGATTGGCGCCCTTTGCTTGCTTGGTTGCATTTCTCATTTGATGATTGTTCTCCGAGAGGGGAAGTCACAACATTACCACATTATGTTGCGAGGTTGCAATTGAGACGGTGAGCGCGCCTTATGAATAATTTAAGCTTGGCTTTTGAAAAAGCTGTGCTCACGCATCAGTGCTATATCTTCTATTGGATGAGCTCTGCACGTGTACGTAACCTTTGTTGTTTTTTATTGCTGGCTTCATTTCTTGTTTCTTTTGATTTTATTATATCAATAAACCCTCATTTAAATTTAGTTGGGAGTTTATTGCTAGTAGCTTTAGTCTCATTCCTGTTCTACTTTTTGAAATGAGGACCGTTTCCAGTTCAGGGCTATGTTTGGCCTTTCCTATTCGCGGTCCACGCCTCGAATCTTCCGACGTGTGTGTTTTATGGTGAGGTAGGTTGTCGGTAAGGGCGGGGGTGCGGCTCAGTATCTAAATGCTATGGATAATAACAGTGATTAATATTATTTCTCACAGGCAAGGAACGTCAGTTGAACTACTCCATCTCTCCGCAGTTTAATTTCACGACGCTATTGTGGCAAATATCAACGAAAGTAGCCTTTAGTATTAATCATTCTAACAGTATTAGTCAATGTAACGTACTCCTTCATTCCTCTAAATTAAGATAAATAGGCAATCAAAGTCAATATCAGAACGTCAGCTGGACTGATCCATCTCTCCGCAGTTTCATTTCACGACTTTATTTTGGCAAAATTCAGCGAAAGTAACTTTTAGGAATAATCATTTTAACAGTATTAAAATTTGTAACATTCTCCATACCTCTAAATTATGATAAATCCTCAATCAAAGTCAATATATTTTCCATAGAGGAGTAGGCATTTCTACCACGAAATCTTAGGCCGCCAGCGCCACGTGACGACCTATGAAACTACTCCGATTACAGTCCGTGGACCTAATTGTCAAGGCCGGTAATGAGCTAACTAGAGCGACGCATAAAGTCGGCCGTGCATAATAACACAATAATAACATGAGTGCTTGCATTACTCTATAAATCGTAGGCATAAACAACTGCCCTATTACAATGAGTGGCCAAAAGTCATGGGAAGACACTGAATGTGATGTTACAAAGTAATAATGAGTTGCTCCTCCGCGAGCCCTCAAAACGGCAGCAATACGGCGGGGCATCGACTCTACAAGGTATTGGAATCGTTCTGGAGGGAACTGGACCCACGCATCTTGCATTGCTACTCACAATAAATTGGTCTTGTGTAGTTGGTGCGTGGTTCATGGAGCGTACACCAGCATCGAAAGCATCCCATAAATGCTCGACTAGAATAATATCGGGATCTTGAGGGCCAATCCGTGGTCGTAAATTCACTGGAGTGCTCCTCCAACCTCCTGCATGCCACCAGAGAGCGGTGACACAGCGCATTGCCCTGTTGAAACATGGAATCTCCATCAGGGTACTATAGGGCCGGAAAGGAATGAAGATGGTCTGAAAGAATGTCCACATAACGTGCACCTGTCAGCGCTCCCTGCAACAGGACGATGGGGCTTAATTGTGACCATGAGAACGCCGCCCAGACCAGAACAGAGCCAACTTCCGCCAGGACACAACCTTGTTGACGTGCAGGATCCATAGATTCATGGGACATTCGCCACACTCTCACGCGCCAATCAGCTCGGTACGACTAGAACCGGGATTCATCGGACCATGCCACACGCCGCCACTGTTCCATGGTCCATTGCCGATGTTCGCGGGCACATGCACGTCGTTGAGCTCTGTGTCGCGGTGTCAGCAAAGGGACACGAGTTGGTCTTCGGCTGGTTCAGTTGCCTTGTTACTGTCCTGGTAGAAATTGGTTCCTGACTCCCAACATTCAAGTGGGCGGTGATCTGACTCACAGTATTCCGTCGAGCGCCCAGATGGTTCTGCGGAGGCGACGTTATGTTCGTTCGTTGAACACCTGTGGTCTTCCCGTGCGGCGGGTTACGCGGGTGGTAACATTCTCTGTGCGACATTGAAGCTCCACCCTCGACACTGTTGACCTCGGAAACCCGAATTCGCGTGTGATCTCCGCAATGCTATGTCCCACGCGCCGTGCGCTGATGTTCAGCCCACGTTCAAAGTCCGATAACTCGCGGCGTGTTGCCATCTTCACGACACTGGTGTCTGTTACAGACTGCTCACCTACTCCGCAGCTAGCCGCAACGCTGAGGTGTCATACACGGCACATTTTCTAATGGGACACCCCTTCCCGCGACTTTTGGCCACTCAGTGCAGTTTGTGCGGGTTGCCAATGCCATATTTAAAAAAAAATCATTTTGCCTACTTTTGTCAATTATCACTGAATGCAGCGTGATGGCTATGGGGTGAAACCACTATTCAGATTTCGGTAAACTCATACTCAAAATTTGTGGTTACTCTTTGTGACCAAAAATGCTTCAAAGGAGAAAAATTCATGTTTTTGCCATATTTGTCCCATTTCACGAGGAATGTCTCGTATATGTTACCAAGAAAACTTTGCTGCTCGATCTGTTTAGAGAGTGTGTTGAGACTAAAACGCACTGTGAATTGCCGTAATCACGTGCCAAATGAGAGTAGTGTGCGCCTGGAGGCGTGTCAGGCAAATGGTCAACGCAGCATATGCTCACAGCTGAAATGTCAAGCGTTCGGATCAGCTGAGCATTGCATTTGTATACGTTCACTGTTCGGGGAAAAGAGTTTCAGTCAAAGTGCGCAACTCTTCAGCACAGGCAATTTAATGCCTGCGTGTTTTGTTCTAGAAAATTACTTTTGACTTATTGATTACATGGAAATGGATGCTTTAAATAATACAGTATAATAGTTTATGTAGTTACTTGGAAATGAAGAAAATCTGACTTTGTATTTTTCGGGCCAGACTCTCACACTGACTTCTCCTGTTTTGGCACAGGCTCACACTGAATTGTACCCAATTTCTGAAGAATCATAACAAGCAAATATCTTGCCTTCTAATAAGATTCTAAATTATTTAATTGTTAATTTAATGTAACGATGAACTTGGTAGGAGTTAATAAACCATCACAAACCCCATCGGGTCACGTTGCGCGAAGCGAAGAAACAACAGACAGGGATCTAAATGATCGATTTCTTGCCCACTCTGTAATAAAATAGAGACCAAATACTGTGCCTTCCACGCCGGTTCTTTTCAGTCTGTAAGATTATTTGCTTAGTCTGGCCGTAATAGTATAAATTGACTTATATTTTATCGCCATCGACCAAGTTTTAAAACTGAGTTATACTAAAACAATGTCCAGCTCCATGGCTAAATGGTTAACATGCTGGCCTTTGATCACAGGGGTCCCGGGTTCGATTCCCGGCAGCGTCGGGGATTTTAATCATCATAGGTTAATTCCGCCGGCAAGGAGGCTGGCTGTATATGTCATCTTCATAATTTCACCCTCATCACGACGCGCAGGTCGCTTACGGGTGTCAAATCAAAAGACCTGCATCTTGCAAGCCGAACATGTCTTCGGATACTCCCGGCACTGAACGCCATACACCACTTCATTTTTTCATTTACTAAAACAATCAAGGTATCTTACAAATAATAGAGTATATGTTCACGTGTACTCCTAATATCAAGCTGTAGAGCACGCTTTGGACATTAATGTCTCACGCTCTTTTTCCCGACCAGTCAAGATATTTTGCTATCCCTTACAGGGATATGAGATTAATCAATAAGACTGCTTTCGTTTACGTCTGTCCTCCTCCACGTCTACGACCCCCATTCATGTTGACACCACATGATAAGCAGGAGGTTCGGGAGAGAGTTGTTGGCTTCATTGCAGTAGGATGCTCATCAGCCTTAGGCAATTTGATATTCAATACTGCACTTCAACGTTATCTTTATCTTACCGCTGTAGCCCTCTCTCCTCCTTTATAATCTGCTGCACATTTAAATAGTCTTGCAGTCCCTATGTGAGTTCTTCCGCAAAGTGCACTCTATAAGATGTTAAAATCGATGCAATGCCTCTGTGGTGCAGTAATTAGTGTGATTAGCTGCCATCCCCGGAGGCCCGGGTTCGATTCCCGGTTCTGCAATCCTCGAAGTTTCCCGTGGTTTCCCACTTCTCCTCCAGACAAATGCCGGGATGGTACCTAAATTAAGGCCACGCCCGCTTCCTTCGCTCTTCCTTGTCTATCACTTCCGTCCTTCATATCCCCCGCAATACCCTGTTCAGCATAGCAGGTGAGGCCGCCTGGGTGAGGACTGGCCGTCCTTCCCAGTTGTAACCCCCGATCCAAAGTCTCACGCTCCAGGACACTGCCCTTGAGGCCGTAGAGGTGGCATCCCTCGCTGAGTCCGAGGGAAAAACCAACCCTGGAAGGTAAACGGATTGAAAAGGAATGAAATGCCGTATGGCTTTTAGTGCCGGGAGTGTCCGAGGACATGGTCGGCTCACCAGGTGCAGTCTTTCGATTTGACATCTGTAGGCGACCCGCACATCGTGATGAGGATGAGATGATGATGAAGACGACCCATACAGCCCCTTGTTAGAGAAATTAATCAATGATGGTTAAAATTCCCGACCCTGCCGGGAATCGAACCCGGGACCTCTGTGACCAAATGCCTGCATGGTAACCATTTAGCCACGGAGCCTAGCAGTAAACGAATTAAGAAAGAAAGAAAAAAAGAAAGAAAGAAAGAAAGAAAGAAAGAAAGAAAGAAAGAAAGAAGAAACAGAGTACGTTATAATAATAATAATAATAATAATAATAATAATAATAATAATAATAATAATAATAATAATAATAATAATAATAATAATAATAATACCCGTGTGGGGATTTACCGGTTACCTCCATCGGGCGCGTCCCATTGGAATTGGGGAAGCTCGCTGGCTCTGCCGCCAGCAGAGTCAGAGCGTAGTAGGGAAATAAAATACCACCGTGAAAAAAAAACTGGTCCCTTGCCAGGGTTACGGCGAAGACTGGTAAATGACCAGAAGCCAGAAAACATCTTGAGGCAACCTCTAGGACTAACAACCCTAGTTGTAAAAGGATGGGTACCCGTCCAAAGCAAAGTCAAGTCAAAAAGCATGATGGCACAACATTTCAAGAAACATACCCCAGGGGGTAAATATTCGGATAAATCCCTCGTCGTGAACGCCACGGCGCACGAGTCTCGTTCGGATTCTGTGGGAGACTCGACATCATGCAAGAGACGAGTCGGAGCGTCTCGGTGTACCCCGAAGAGTCAAAAACTCAGGCCAAAATCTAAAACCTTTCTAGCAACTTTCAACATAAATTCACTTACACAAACTGGCAAGCTGAAAACCCTCACCAAAGCTCTTCACGAAAATCAGATATCCATAATGGCTCTACAGGAAACAAGGTACCCAGATGAAGAGATTTTTGAATCCGAAGGCTACCGATTTTTCAAGAGCAAAGCGCAAAGAGGAATCTTCAATGGAGCTGTGATGCTTGGAACCGCGTTTGCTGTTAGAACCCAGATCCTTAAATTGGTTGCAAATTTAGGAACCTGTGAATGACAGATTGTCTATACTCACAATTAAATGCGCGAACAAAACCTACACCCTAGTTAACGCACATGCTCCTACAAACGATAAGAACAAGTCTGATCCAGACGAAGTTGATAATTTCTGGGACCTACTGGATGAAAAAATAAACAAAATCCCCAAACACCATGTCAAGCTTCTTTTGGGTGACTTCAATGCCCAACTAGGTCGTGAACAGAAGTACAAGTAAGTTATAGGAAATTACCCTGCTCACAAAAGAACCAATCCCAACCACAAAAGACTGGTGGCGAAAATCACAACCTGCAGGTCATGTCGACCCACTTTCGCCATCTACCCAGAAAGCAAATGACTTGGCGTTCTCCCGTCCAAGCTCTTGGAGAGTTCCAAATTGATCATGTTGCAATCTCCAGGAGAAATAACCCTGAGATTATGAATGTCAAGGTAAAGAAAGGCATCAATGTGGCCTCAGATCATTATATGTCTCTTATCAAATTCAAACCAATTCCCGCAAACATAAGGAAGACAACCAAACAGATCACACGCATCGACAATGATAAACTTCGGCAAAGGGTCGAGGAGTTCCAGGAGAAGGCTAGACCAAATGACTGTGACTTTAACAACGCCAAATGTCTCCTTGTTGAGGCCGCCAAAGACGTTGCAGAACTCAAGAGAAGCAAAAAGCATGCCTGGTGGAATAGTACCTGCGAATCAGTCCTCCAAGAAAGACTCAATGCGTGGAAACAGTACTACTCTACGAAATCAGAAAATGATTGGAAAACCTACAAAACCCAACGTGCCCAAGCAGCTAGGGTGCTCAGAACTGACAAACGTAAATACGAAAAATCTCTCATTGAAAAGATAGAACAAAACTTTAGGAAGAATTAAAGCAGAGAGTACTACAGAGCCTTCAAACGCAAACTCACTGGCTATAAACCACCATCTCTATGCTTTGAGCGAAAAGACGGCACACTGACGACGTCATATGAAGAAAATTGCAGCATTCTGGCAGACTACTTCAAGAATTTACTTAATTGCTCTAAACCGCAAAGCCCCATTTAAACCAAGGAACCCTTACTCAGGTACCCAGATTCCAGACCACCCGACAGAGATGAAATCAAGCGCCACATTGCCCGTCTCAAAAATAACAAAGCGCCGGGGAAAGACTCAGTAGTAGCAGAACTATGGAAATATGCCCCAGAGGAATCACTTGATATCTTGCAAAAGCAAATAGAAGACATTTGAAACAAGGGGACCCTATCCGAAGATTGGAAAATAGCTTTGATCCATCCATTACACAAAAAAGCAGCATGAAGAATATCAACAACTACAGAGGAATAACTTTGCTACCCATGACTTACAAAATTCTATCACTTGCCATCCTGGAGCGTTTGGAAGCACAAGTCGAACATGAAATAGGTGAATACCAAGGAGGGTTCATAAAAGGTCGCTCAACAGCTGAACAGATCCAAAATCTCAAAACGATCATCAGATATTTTACACTAAGGTCCAAGCAGTATGTGTCTGTCTTTGTGGACTTTAAGAAAGCGTACGACTCCATTGACCGGGAAGTCCTGCTAAACATCTTAAATGAATTTGGAGTTGATTTGAAACTGCTGGCATTAATTAGAGCCACCCTGACCGATACAAAATCCAAGGTGAAGTTCCACGGATGTCTCTCGCATTCCTTTGACATCATAACAGGAGTCCGACAAGGTGATGGGCTATCCCCGATACTCTTCAACTGTGTTCTTGAAAAGATCATCAGAACCTGGCGGGTGAGATTACAGGAAACCAACTACAGTCCATTGAGAATAGGAACCAAATCCAAGGGGATCGCAACAGACTGCTTAGCATTTGCCGATGATATTGCTGTTCTCTCAAACGACATTGAAACCGCTAGAGTTCAAGTTGAAATTTTAAAGGAAATTGCCGAACAAACTGGTTTGCAGATATCGTTTGAGAAAACAGAAGTAATGACTAATATCAAAGAGGCTCCACCAAAACTCCATACAAAATACGGGGACATCAGCCGAGTAGACAAATTCAAATACCTGGGTGAGATCAT
The DNA here is from genome assembly GCF_040414725.1 of Anabrus simplex. Lineage (NCBI taxonomy): Eukaryota > Metazoa > Arthropoda > Insecta > Orthoptera > Tettigoniidae > Anabrus > Anabrus simplex. Next base: position 625,504,178 of record NC_090266.1, on the reverse strand, counting down.
CATGAAAAATGGACTGGACAAAGAAGCACTTCAGGAGCGAGTACGCAAACTGGAAATAGCCTACCAAACATCCCGCACAATCTACAACAAAAAATGCCTTTCCCAAAACACCAAGATACGTCACTATGAAACAGTTCTGAAGCCAGTAGTTCTATATGCAGCCGAAACCCTGTCTCTAAATGCCAACAAAGGACTCCTTGAAGAACTGGAGAAAAGAGAACGCAAAATTGTGAGAGGAATCTTGGGATCAAAGTACAGAAATGCAATCCATCAAAAGACATCCAACAAGGAAGTCTACAGCAAAATAGAGAAAATTACCGACACAATCAGAAAAAGACGGGCACGATTTTACGGTCATCTGAAAAGAATGGACGGAAGAAAGTTAACTAAAGAAATCTTTCACTTTCTTGATTCAAACCCTAAAACCACAATTCCCTGGTTTAGAAATACCAAAGAATACCTGCAAATGCTAAATATCTCAGCTGAAGACGCCCTTAACAGAGATCTCTTCCGCAAGAAAATATTGACGAACGGGCTAAACCGAGACGAGCAACCGAAGAGAAGACACGGTGCCCCTTGGACAGAGGAGCGTAAGCAGGCGCACTCACAAAGAATGAGGGAAATTTGGGCTCTAAAGAAGGCCAAGTTCAGTGTCAAATGCAACAAGACTTAACGTGGTCCTTGATGGCCCCAGCGAATTATTTATATAATAATAATAATAATAATAATAATAATAATAATAATAATAATAATAATAATAATAATAATAATAATAATAATAATAATAATAATAATAATAATAGAGTGTACAATCGTGTCCTCGACCCGAGGTGGTGCAGCACTTTTCAGGCACACGCCAATGGAGGCGACCTACTGCATGTACATATCAGCCTTCCTGCCGTCCGGCTCCATGGCTAAATACTGGTCTTTGGTCCAGGGAATCCCGGGTTCGATTCCCGGCCGGGTTGGGAATTTTAACCCTCATTGGTTATTTCGGATGGCTGCGGGGCTGCGTGTGTGTGCCGTCTTCATCATTAGAATTCACCGCAGGTAAGGCTCCATCCTCACAGACGCTCAAGTCCCCTATACGACGTCAACTCGAAAGACCTGCACCAGGTCTCTCCGCAGACCACACGCCATTAAGCCTTCCTGCCATTCTTAAACTTCTGGTAGTACCGGGAATCGAACCCCAGACTCCGAAAACAGCAGCTTATAGCGCTAATCATTACACTGAGGAGGTGAAAATAATAATAATAATAATAATAATAATAATAATAATAATAATAATAATAATAATAATAATAATAATAATAATCTCCCCAAAGGCCGATTGGATCCTCAACAGTTCCACCATTAACTGTCATAGATGGGATAGGCATCAATGAAAAGGCGTACTACGGAAATTAGGAGTAAGGTATTTTCCCGTTGCTTTCCTTGCTGAGCCAGAAGTTGTTATTACATATCAGTCTGTCAAGCCCACTGAAATGCATGCACGACCTACCCTATGAGCAACATTTTCATACCATTCATAGCAGGGACTGGCTGCATAAGGAATGGCATTACTAGCATCACTCATACCTCAATCGCTTTCGTCTTGTGAAAGCCAAGGAGGAGACTGAGACAGATCAATGAAAGTAGTAAAACTGCTCTAGCCCATGCCAGAAATCTCGCCAGCAAAGGCATGATAATAATAACAATAATAATAATTTCATTGTTATTATTATTATTATCATCATCATCATCATCATCTTCTACCACACCTGTGGGATCGCGGGTGCGAATTGTGTCGCAAATTCGGAAAACTACTATAATATGTCCAAAAATATGCATTTATATAATTTTTTAGAAAATATGCCTTTAAAATAAAATATATCATCAAATCAAATCATCAGTCAATACTGATATGCATTTAGGGCAGTCGCCCTGGCGGCAGATTCCCTATCTGTTGTTTTCCTAGCCTTTTCCTAAATGATTTCAAAGAAACTGGAAATTTATTGAACGTCTCCCTTGGTAAGTTACTCCAATCCCTAACTCCCCTTCCTATAAATGAATATTTGCCCCAGTTTGTCCTCTTGAATTCCAACTTTATCTTCATATTGTGATCTTTCCAACTTTTATAAACGCCACTCAAACTTATTCGTCTACTAATGTCATTCCACGCCACCTCCCCGCTGACAGCTCGGAACATACCACTTAGTCGAGCAGCTTTTCTTCTTTCTCTCAGTTCTTCCCAACCCAAACTTTGCAACATTTTTGTAACGCTACTCTTTTGTCGGAAATCACCCAGAATAAATCGAGGTGCTTTTCTTTGGATTTTTTCCAATTCTTGAATCAGCTAATCCTGGTGAGGGTCCCATACACTGGAACCATACTCTAGTTGGGGTCTTACCAGAGACTTATATGCCCTCTCCTTTACATCCTTACCACAACCCCTAAACGCCCTCATAACCATGTGCAGAGATCTGTACCCTTTATTTACAATCCCATTTATGTGATTACCCCAATGAAGGTCTTTCCTTATATTAACACCTAGATACTTACAATGATCCCCAGCAGGAACTTTCACCCCATCAACGCAGTAATTAAAACTGAGAGGACTTTTCCTATTTGTGAAACTCACAACCTGACTTTTAACCCCGTTTATCAACATACCATTGCCTGCTGTCCATCTCACAACATTATCGAGGTCACGTTGCAGTTGCTCAGAATCTTCTAAATTATTTATTACTCTATACAGAATAACATCATCCGCAAAAAGCCTTACCTCCGATTCCACTCCTTTACTCATATCATTTATATATATATAAGAAAACATAAAGGTCCGATAATACTGCCTTGAGGAATTCCCCTCTTAATTATTACAGGGTCAGATAAAGCTTCACCTACTCTAATTCTCTGAGATCTATTTTCTAGAAATATAGCAACCCATTCAGTCACTCTTTTGTCTAGTCCAATTGCACTCATTTTTGCCAGTAGTCTCCCATGATCCACCCTATCAAATGCTTTAGACAGGTCAATCGCGATACAGTCCATTTGACCTCCTGAATCCAAGATATCTGCTATATCTTGCTGGAATCCTACAAGTTGAGCTTCAGTGGAATAACCTTTCCTAAAACCGAACTGCCTTCTATCTAACCAGCTATTAATTTCACAAACATGTCTAATATAATCAGAAAGAATGCCTTCCCAAAGCTTACATACAACGCATGTCAAACTTACTGGCCTGTAATTTTCAGCTTTATGTCTATCACCCTTTCCTTTATACACAGGGGCTACTATAGCAACTCTCCATTCATCTGGTATAGCTCCTCCGACTAAACAATAATCAAATAAGTACCTCAGATATGGTACTATATCCCAACCCATTGTCTTTAGTATATCCCCAGAAATCTCATCAATTCCAGCTGCTTTTCTAGTTTTCAACTTGTGTATCTTATTGTAAATGTCGTTATCATATGTAAATGTTAATACTTCATTGGCCTTAGTCTCCTCCTCTATCTCGACATTATCCTTGTAACCAACAATCTTTACACACTGCCGACTGAATACTTCTGCCTTTTGAAGATCCTCACATACACCACTCCCCTTGTTCATTAATTATTCCTGGAATGTCCTTCTTGGAACCTGTTTCTGCCTTAAAATACCTATACATACCCTTCCATTTGTCACTAAAATTTGTATGACTGCCAATTATGCTTGCTATCATGTTATCCTCAACTGCCTTCTTTGCTAGATTCAATTTTCTAGTAAGTTCCTTCAATTTCTCCTTACTTCCACAGCCATGTCTAACTCTATTTCTTTCCAGTCTGCACCTCCTTCTTAGTCTCTTTATTTCTCTATTATAATAAGGTGGGCCTTTACCATTCCTTACCTCCCTTAAAGGTACAAACCTGTTTTTGCATTCCTCAACAATTTCTTTACTGAAGACATTAGATACGCTATGGACAAACGACTGCTTACTATACTTATCCTTCTTGACTTCAGTAGCGCCTTTGACACTATTGACATTCAGACTATGATAAAGAAAATGAATCTGCAAAATTTTGACCTGGCTGCGCTTAAGTTTATTAGTTCTTATTTGAGTAACCGTCAACAGCGTGTAACAGTAAACGACAAGGTCTCTAAATGGAAAATGAAACTTAGTGGTGCCCCACAGGGCAGTATTCTAGGGCCCCTACTTTTCTGTATTTATGTCAATGACATATCATCTGTGACAGGAAATAACACACACCACCTCTATGCTGACGATCTTCAGATTTATCGACACTGCAAGACTTCAGACTTAGATGAAACAATACAAGATATTAACAATAACCTCCGACGACTCAGTATATACGCACAACAAAATTCTCTTATACTAAACTCCACAAAATCTCAGGCAATCATAATTGGAACACGAAAATTACTGAACTGCTGAAACCATACTGCAATCCCGCCTATCCTACTGAATGGTAACATTATGCCCTACAATAAAACAGTAAAAAATCTCGGCGTAATTATGAATGAAACACTTGATTGGTCTGATCACACAAAAATCATATGTAAAAGGATATTTGGAGTGCTTCACCCTCTTAAACGGCAAAGGGATGTATTTCCATTTGAGCTTAAGGCCAAACTAATACAGACACTGGTTCTCCCTATTCTTGATTATTGTGACGTTGTTCTAGTTGATATGACAAGAGAAGAAACACTTAAACTTCAACGAGCACTGAATTCCTGCCTGCGATTTATTTACAATATTGGGTACGATGTTCATATTACCCCATACCATCAGGCTCTCTCATGACTGAAGCCTGATAAACGTCGGCAGCTACACATTCTAGCGATGGTGTTTAGAGTACTAGCGGAAAGTCAGCCACTGTATATTTCTTCTAAATTCACCTTTCTATCATCATTTCACAACATAAATACACGTTCCAGATCCTCTCTTTCTATTCCAGTGCACCGCACAAATAAAATTAATAGATCGTTTGTAGTGACCGGCGCCAGATTATGGAATTCCCCGCCAGCTCAGGTCAGAGAAACTAGCTCTTTACAAAGGTTTAAGGTCACCTGCCGAGACTACCTGCTGAGGACAGCTGACTGAATGGTTGAAGTATGAATGTGTGCGCGCCTGAGAATTAGTCATTATTAAGAGTTCTTACAATTAATTAGTTTTATTATTAACTTAGTAATGTATTTAAATTTGTTCTCAATTCTATTACTTTTTTGTTTGGTTTTAACTATTTTAAATATCTCGGTATTTTATTTATGATTTTGATTAGTATGTGGTTAAGTGGAAGAGAGGGCCTCGAGCCCTAACTTCGCCACCGAAAAAAGGCATAAATAAATAAATAAATAAATAAATAAATAAATAAATAAATAAATAAATAAATAAATAAATAAATAAATAAATAAACCCATCCCAGAGTCTGTTTACATTTTTATTTACCGTTTACCGCCGATCATAGTTACTTTCTAGAAAGTGCCTCATACCTGCTTTATCAGCCATATGGTACTGCCTAATAGTCCTACTTTAAAGACCATCCTTTCTATCACATTTATTTTTGACTACGACAAAAACAGCTTCATGATCACTAATACCATCTATTACTTCAGTTTCCCTATAGAGCTCATCTGGTTTTATCAGCACGACATCCAGGATATTTTTCCCTCTGGTTGGTTCCATCACTTTCTGAATCAGCTGTCCTTCCCATATTAACTTATTTGCCATTTGTTGGCCATGCTTACTGTCGTTCGCATTTCCTTCCCAATTGACATCTGGCAAATTTAGATCTCCCGCTACAATCACATTTCTTTCCATGTCGTTTCCCACATAGCCGACTATCCTATCAAATAATTCCGAATCCGCGTCAGTGCTACCTTTTCCCGGTCTGTACACTCCAGATATATCAAGTTGCCTATTATCTTTAGAAATGAGCCTTACACCTAGAATTTCATGTGTCTCATCTTTAACTTTTTCGTAGTTTACAAATTCTTCCTTCACCAGAATGAATACTCCCCCTCCCACCATTCCTATCCTATCTCTAAGATACACACTCCAGTGCGTGAGAAAATTTCTGCATCCATTATATCATTTCTCAGCCATGATTCAACTCCTATTACAATATCTGGTAAATATACAGTATATCTATTAAATTACGTAATTATATTCCTTTCTTTACAATACTTCTACAGTTCAACACTAACAATTTTATGTCATCCCTACTTGATTTCCAGTTCCCTGTTCCCTTATCACCGCTCCCTAGGCCACTCTGTTTCCCTGAATGTACCTCCATATTACCCTTCCAAACAAATTTCCTAACTTATACGTACCACTGCGGTTTAAGTGAAGGCCACCTGAGCGCAGATCCCTATCTCCTACCCACCCATTAGGATCTAGAAATTTCACTCCCAGTTTCCCACATACCCACTCCATAGTCTCATTTAAATCCCCAATCACCCTCCAGTCAGTATCCCTCCTACACAGTATTCCACTAATAACAATCTCCGCTTTCTTAAACTTCACCCGTGCTGCATTTACCAGATCCCACACATCTCCAACTATGTTGGTATTTATATCAGCTTGCCTTACGTTGTTGGTACCTTCTCTTCTACTTTCCTCAACATCTGCCTCAACCTACTTCCTGGATAACATTCTACCCTGGTTCCCTTTCCTCCACACACTTTCCCCACGTGTCTAACGATGGAATCCCCCATGACCAGAGCCTCAACCCTACCCACCTCATTTGATCCCCTCCACTCCTGGTCAGCCCTATCTTTCCTGATAGCTGCAGAAGCTACTTCCTCCTCCCTTTTCTCCTTCCCATGACCCTGTTCCACCTGTTTTTCCTATCCTCTACTCTACATTTCCCTTCCTCCTACTTCCACACATCTCAGCAACAGTTCCCTGTCCCTCATCTTCCCTCTGTTGTTCTATCTGGAGTGACTCGTACCGATTTCGCACAGACACCTGTCCTGAATTCTGATCCTGCATAGAGCCCTTAGCCTGCAATCTCCTTCCCCTTAGAACATTAAAACTTCCTGTCTTCTACAACTCCTCCCTTTCCTTCCCCTCCCTCTTGTACACCTACTGTAACCTGTACATTTTTTGAGGGAGTCCTATCTTCCTTCCTGTCTTCTGTGAGAATCCTAATTATCTCCCTCAAACTCTCCAACTCCTCCCTCATACCCCTCAATGCCTCGCCACACCCACATTTCGTACACTCGCGCGCCTTAGCCATTCTTACAGAAAAAATGAAAATAAAAATAAAATAACTTATTTACAAAAAAAATAAAAGAACGGAGGGATATATTGTCTGGGATAGTACTCAAAGAGCACACAACAATACGATAATTAATATACGACTACACTACAGTTCTACTTAGTCGTACTCTATTTTTTATCCTACAACCCCTAACAGGATAAAAACTGATGCTAATTACTGAATATCGAAAGTAATACACAAGAACTACACAATTCCAAACTTCAATTAAGCCTATCCTAATTACAACAACAGAATTTTAGTAAGAGTTTCTACGGATACCTCTACTACACCAGTACTACACAAATATTTTACAATAATAAAATAAGCACATTAAATTCTAAATTACTCGTATACTACTGTACAGTACACTACAGTAAGTTTTAAACTACTTTCAGACGTATCCTAATTACGATACCGGTACCGTATGTCACTACTAAGCACAAACAGAAATGAAATTTGCAAGAACTACTGTACTCAAAGATTACCAACAAAGCTAAATGATTAGACAAATTATATTAGTACTACGCACTAATAGATACACACGAAAGATAACACACGAATATTAGCAGGCAAGATACGGCACTATCTAAATGTAGGCTACTGTATCTACACTACAATTTTCAGCTGAAGTGTGGTTATATGAACTTTTACCGCTGGTGGATTAGTATTATTTTCCCTACTACGCGGGGCGGATAATAAAAGTGTCCTTAAATGCTGAGAATAAGAGGTTGCCTACCATAATTTCTGTCAAAACCACGTAAACCACCATAGTAAAATATGTACTTATATGATCAATAAAAACCGTGTTATCGCGTTCACGAAAACTAGCAATGTGTTTAATTTAATTTTTAAGACAGTGACCAGGCTAAAACTATGACATGTAATAGAAATCCGAGCTCTAATAATAACGTGATATATCAAGTAGTTTAGGGACATGGGAGAGGTATCCCGTAGTGATAGTCAGGATTCATGGAGTGTATCGTCCTGGAACGAAGACTGTTTGATATCTTTAAAGATTGCAGCTAAAGCGAGCTTCATGATTTCCAAGCAGCCCTAAAACAGTCCTTCGATGCCAAAATGATACAGATTCGAAATTCTGTCGCCCTGTTAAGAAGCAATGGCTGTGTGTTTAGAAATGTGTGTCTAGAAATGACCACTCTCCACCATAGTCTGACTACAAGTACTTATTTCATTGTTCTCTACACATGGAATTCGGAGTTTGATACTACTTTTGGCATGTCTTCTTTTTAATGCTGTAGCACTTGGCAGTCTGACCTCATCATTTGATTTGTTCTCACTTTTGTGTCAGAAAGTATACTGGATACGAAGATCTGTGATGTAGACCTACGTTTTACCTCGATCCCACCCTTGCGGCTAGGAATGGTCTAGAAAGCTCCAGGCCAAGATGTCCAACGATTATAGTACTTGTTAGTCAACCGAAGTGAGTAAGCTGTAACGCAGTGGGCCGTGGCCTGACATTTGTGTGCCTCGGACAAGAATTAGATCACACGCAGTACGAGGTTAACAAGAAGTGGCGGGCAGGGGTCAGACATACAGTACCTTGTTCGCCGTACCTAAGAGTGAACGTGGAGAGGATAACGACGCACAGTGTTTCCTTACATCAGTCGAGCGATTGGTTTTTGCAAAAATAGACCTCCAGTGCACACCAAACCTCTCGTATCGGGATGGCATCGTCCATCAGAGGTATGTAGATCAGAGGTCGGTAGATGCAGAGTGGGTCTCGGCACATAAGTGGCCACAGCTGGTCCATGGTCCAACAGCTCTGCACTCTGACCGGCCAACCGAGCAGAGGAGGGGTGGTCACGGCTCTACCGTGGCTCTACGCCTCTGCATTTGGGAGACGGGAAAGGGCTGGACCTCACGGCTGGCCCCAACAGTTGGCTATCCTGAGAATGGTTTTCCGTGGTTTTCCATTCTGCTGCACTAAAGCGAATGCCGGGACAGTTCCTAGGATAGGCCACGGCCACCAGTTCTCTCATCTTCTCCGAACTTCTCCTTCACCGAATCAATACACCATGACTTGAAAGAGCCCTTCAAGGACAAAACGAAAACTTTAGTAGTAGTAAGCAATTTGCTTTCGTTCTCTCAGTACTTACTAAAGTACAGAATACACAACCTCGTGTTTTTCATTTTCCGCATATTATTTTCCTAAGTGTGGTGGGTAAGTTGCAGGGATGTTGGGGACAGCACAAATTTCCAGTCCCCGAGGTTAAATGTCATGAAGTGTAAATATTACTGTATATATGTACATCATGGTGTTATGACAGCCGTACCGCGCGCATTGCCAGTGTGATTAGGAGCAGGCAATTGGGAGCTAGTGGGTTAGAGCCCCACGTTTCCCATTTTCACACCAGGCAAATTCTGGGGCTGTACCTTAATTAAAGCCACGGCGGCCTCCTTCTAACACCTAGCCCTTACCTATCCCATTGTCGCCGTAAGAGTTATCTTTGTCGGTGCGACGTAAAGTAACTTGCAACAGTTTTGTGACAGCCGAGTGGCATTGTGACTGGCTTCTCATCTAGGCCACCGCAGTTCGAATCCCAGACAATTCATGTGAAATTTTTGAAATGAATAGTCACTTCCCTATGTGGTTCGAATTCCACATAAAAATAAAGATCCCATGACTACGATCATGATAACAAACCCCATAGCACTACAGCCCTGAAAGGGCCTTGGCCTACCAAGCGACCGCTGATCAGCCCGAAGGCCTGCAGATTACCAGGTGCCATGTGGTCAGAACGACGAATCCTTTCGTCCGTTATTCTTGGCTTTCTAGACTCGTATGATCATGATAGTCACGTAAAATTATAAGCGTACTTGCTTGTTACGTTTCAAAAACTCATTAAATTGTTATGAATTCGCTTATTGCACTCTAATAATTCCAAGTTTGTTACAAAGAGGGACACAAGTGGATTGTATTCTCACTTCGCTACTGACTCGGCTGTATGCAGTGAAGTTCCGTGACAGAGGCGACGCAGGTGCTGGAGACACAGCCAGAAGGAAATCACATTTACAGCGTGTGGTCCTCAACAGATTGCTTCTCTGCCTTTCGTTCGGCCATAAAATTATTTTCCCCCCTACATTGATCCACAAAACACCTGTGATGAAATAGAGTTGGAAACTCCACTTCGGAGAGTATTAGCTGGTGAATTTAAACAAGTAGTTTTATGTTCTCCGAATGAACATGTATTTTTCCCATCTGAAAACCTTTTTGTAGATTATCTTCTAAAATGCATATTTATGATGGGTATGAAGTCTGGAAAAGAGAAAAAGAGTACTTCTAACATATTTCTGCCCTACGTGCTCTGGAAACCTACCTGCTCAATCGTGCAGGCTAGATGCTTGTTGGGTAAGTTTTCCCATTATTAGATACAAAAGAATCATAAAAAAGAAGTATTTTAAATGGCTCGTAACTAATTCTTCGGGGAAAGAATATAAAATAATGGTAACAAATTTTACTGCTGACAATTTTAACGTAATTAGAGCTATTCTTTCTTTCTTAATCTGCTTACCCTCCAGGGTTGGCTTTTCCCTCCGACTCAGCGAGGGATCCCACCTATACCGCCTCAAGGGCAGTGCCCTGGAGCTTCAGACTCTGGGTCGTGGATACAACTGGGGAGGATGACCGGTACCTCGCCCAGGCGGCCTCACCTACCATGCTGAACAGGGGCCTTGCGGGGGGATGCAAAGATTGGAAGGGATAGACAAGGAAGAGGGAAGGAAGCGGCCGTGGCCTTAAGTTAGGTACCGTCCCGGCATTTACCTGGAGGAGAAGTGGAAAATCACGGAAAACCACTTCCAGGATGGCTGAGGTGGGAATCGAACCCACCTCTACTCAGTTGACCTCCCGAGGCTGAGTGGACCCCGTTACAGCCCTTGTACCACTTTTCAAATTTCGTGGCAGAGCCGAAAATCGAACCCGGACCTCCGGGGGTGGCAGCTAATCACACTAACTACTACACCACAGAGGCGGACTTATTAGAGCTATTCAATCAATCAAACCATCAGTCACCACTGATCTGCATTTAGGGCAATTTTCTATCGGTTGCTTTCCTAGTTTTTCGTTAAATAATTGCAAAGAATGTGTATGTTTCGTTGTGGAGGAATGCTTTCTGTTTGTGATTTGGATTCCTTGAGTTGCAAGTTCCCTTCCGGATTGCCTGCGTGGCACATTTGTCTATCTAAAGTACACTGCATGTGTGTGTGTGTGTGTGTGTGTGTGTGTGTGTGTGTGTGTGTGTGTGTTTTACACTGTTGTTGCTTTTGATGTTGAACGCAATACCGATTGATTTATGTAGCTGTGTGGGTCGAACGCCAAACAGAACCAGAGAGGGCTCAGGGAGTCTCCTTCAAATATACTTCTTTTGATGGAAGTATGTAGTGGTAGAGACTTATGTTCCATCTCCGCTTATGTTCTGAGAAGTGAGACAGTTACTGTGTCTGTCTTATATATGGTTAAAAATTTCAAAAGCCAAGTAATGGGTATGGAGTGAAAAGCATTTTTGAAGTTTATCAAGCTTGTACAAAGGTTCCTCTGCTTCATTCGAGCTTGCTCCATCACAACGTGAGCCCTTTTGCTCTTCAGCAATGAAATGAAATGGCGTATGGCTTTTAGTGCCGGCAGTGTCCGAAGATATGTTCGGCTCGCCAGGTGTAGGTCTTTGGATTTGACAGCAGTAATATTGTTTTTCTCACAATGTTGCTATATCGTGTTTGCTATGATGAACGTAAGGACTTTGTACAGAGCTGGCGGACATGTGATGTGACTGGGCGATATTAAACTGGGTTCGCGGTCTCTGTATCTTTGGGCTTCAAGTATATAACATCTGTAATGAGAAAGTGTGGTATTGTATTCGGACCTTGGATGAAGTTACCTATATGCCGGGTAAGGAGCCTGCACACACTTGTGAATTTCTAATGGATTGTATCAATTCCTAATGAATTCCAGTTATGCAGGTTATTAATTGCCAGAAGTACACTTAGTTTCCGTAGCAACTCACTCACAAATTTATTCACAAGATAAGTACTGTCATGTCATGGCGAGTGGCCTCCAGAGAGTCCTGGTTCAGGTCTTTCACCGTATGGGCGACCTCGAACAAAACCCTTCTACTATTTCTAATTTTCCTCCAGTTGAAGCCTGTTTTACAATACTTCTCAAACTGATACAACCTAGGTTGTAACTTAGATATTGATGGAATTGTTTTCTGAAGAATGTAAAATTCATAGATTGTGCGTCGAAATCTTAAAAATCCCTTACACGCTTTTTCCCATTCCAAATTTTCCTGGAGTACCAAATTAAGTTTCTTCAATCTCGTGCTCTCTCTCTGTTCTTCTATTTTTTTGGCTACTTCTTTAATGTCACGATATTTTTAGTGGAAGGATTAGAAACGGCTAGGACTGGTAAGGTGGCGGCTATGGACAAGTGTACGAACACATCTGCAAGTGAGTTACAATGGCGCACTTAGTGTGAACAGCACTTATCTTTCATACAGTTCATGCAGTGTAGATATGCGGTGTAAGAAGCACGCAGTCGACACCTGCTTGGAATGGTTGGCTTGACTTAAAGGGTTGTCCTCAGCGACCAGGTTCCCTCTCCAAATTTTATTTTAAATACGTTTGTTTGGATAAATATTTCTTGGTAACTGCAGGAGACAGTAACTTTCTGTTACAGTATTTTAAACTATTAAACATTTATTTGTATCATTATTCTTTCATTATATGAGTTTATTTAGGTTCGAGTGCTTTAGTTTATAACTTTTATTGCTTGTACCGTATTTCGGTAACTCATTTGATTGATTGTGCTGCCGTTCGAACTATTGTTTGATTGAAAAACTTTATTTCATCTGTTAACTTAGCTTCACTGAAAATCATCGTTGCTTCTCTCACTTCGATGAAAAATTTCAGGCTACATTATTGCAATATCACTGGGCGTTCATTGACTTTCACAGATGCCGATAACGTTCTTTGTACCCCACAGAGGGCTATAAATATAACACAGTGAGTGATTTATGTCGGTAGCAAGTCCGCAGACCACGGTGTCTCAATTGTCTGTGTCGTGTTGTCCTGTTGATCGCGCGAAATCCCTTAAACAAAATAATATTGTCACGTGTCATGTGCCGACTGAGGATGCTAATGCAAGTGTATGATCTCTAATTCGAGTAGCATATTTCAAAGATGATTAATATGGGCCCACTTTTATTTTGTAAAATTGCACATTCTTCGTGTTTTCATAATAAGGTATTTTTACTTATACTGCAAGAACACCACATCTGTTAATGTACAAGGAAGGAAGGAAGGAAGGTCGTCGGTGGATGCAGAGTGGGTTTCGGTCCTTGGGTTTCGTCCCTTAAGAGGCCACGGCTTGTCCGTGGTCCACCAGCTCTGCACTCTGACCGGCCAACCGAGCAGAGGAAAGTTGGCCACGGCTCTACCGTGACTCTACGCCTCTGTATTCGGGAGACGGGTCTGGGGCACAGTGCTGGACTTCACCCCTGGTCCCACCCGTCGGCTCTGCTGAGAACGTCTTTCCGTGGTTTTCCATTCTCCTGCACTAAGACGAATGCCGGGACAGTTCGTAGTGTAGGCCACGGCCGCCCACCCCCTCACCTTCTCCGCACATCTCCTTCACCGTAACAAATCTCCCGGCCTGAGAGACGGTGTCACTGTCTATGAGGCCCGCCTCCCTCTTCAGGGGAGAAATGAAAACGTTTAGCAGTAGTAGTAGTAGTAGTAGTAGTAGTAGTAGTAGGAATGAAGGCAAGGCGGGCCTAGAGGACAATGCTATCCATCTAGCCAAGAAATGGTGGAAGGTTTGAGTGAAACTAAGGAAAGCGGCTGTGGATCGATTGGATTTCTATATGACATGATGAGATGTGACTTTTAAGGATAGTTTGGTGATGATTTTTCACTTCATCACGTTATGCTGGTAGTTGTGATCGAATCTTCCATTTCTTATATAAATGAATCATTAAACTTCTTTCTTCAGAGAAATGTTACCATTCTCTTTTCCTCACACTCACTAATTGCCAGAAATTCAGTATCCTTTGATTAGGTAATATGTCGCCTACAGAAGCCTGACAGACGTCAGTACCATGAACATTTCCAGGAATTTCAAATATATAGAATGAAAATCGATATCAGGTTTACTCTTACGATTTCGCATCTTTTTAAACAAATTACCAGCGGCGAGGAATAGACAGTGATACTGTATATCTACGTCCTTAAGACGTGTTGTTCGTCAAAGAAGTGAGCCATGCAATCGACACCCCTTGTGTTTTTAAAGACGCAACAGTGAAGACTTGTTTTGGTAGCGAATAAAGTTTTCGAATTAATGCTTAATTACCGGTGCTGCACTGCGGTTTTAGCTCTCGTCAGTTCCCCATAATGACTCCTTAACTATGCAACCTAAAACCTGGAAGAAATAATAATTATACAGTCCTTGATTTGCGGTCGTGAAAACCTAACAATTGCAGACTCTTTCAACCTATATCATCATTAGCTATCACTTTTTATTTACAACGAAGTTCTATTAACTCCGCCGTCAAATTCCTACTGCACGAAATGGAATTCACCTTATTTATACTTTTCACATGCCATGATCTTTGAAAACATTTAAGCGGTGAACAGATCAAAAGATAACAATAATAATAATAATAATAATAATAGAAACAAAAGCCAACGAAGTTAGATGCCAAAAAATGGAAACTGCATATAGACTCACCCAAAATATCTATAACAAAAAGTGTCTCTCCAAGCATGCAAAACTAAGACACTATAATACAGTAATAATACCAGAATGCCTCTATGGATCAGAGACACTAATTTTGAACAGGAAAACTGATCTAGAAAATATTCAGAAAAAGAAACGCAAGATCATTAGAAAAATTTTAGGCCCAAAACTCGTAGATGAAGAGTACCGCCTTAGAAGGAAACAGGAAGTCAAACAATTTTCTAACATTCACAGCGACATCAGAAAACTCAGATTAAGATTCTTTGGACATATAAAAAGGATGAACCCAGATAGACTTACCAAGCAAATAGTTGAATTTTATGAAAACTGAAGTAAAGCCAAAACGGACACAATAAAATGGATTGGCGAAATTAAAACAGATCTCAAACTGGCAGGAATTACACCTGAAGACATCCAAAGCCGGGTTATCTTCAGAGCCAAAGTTCATAAGTGGCAAGTTGACCAAGAGGAGGAACCAAGAAAGAAGACCGGAACAACATGGTCTCAAGAGAGAAAAGAAGCACACAGCAAACGAATGAAGGAAGTGTGGGCACAAAGAAAGGCAAATGCCTGTCTCTAAGTACTTTGCGTTGTCCTAATGGGCTCATTCGCAAATAATAATAATAATAATAATAATAATAATAATAATAATAATAATTTCGTGTGGCTATTTGTAGCCGGGTGCAGTCCTTGTAAGGCAGACCCTCCGATGAGGGTGGGCGGCATCTGCCATGTGTAGGTAACTGTGTGTTATTGTGGTGGAGGATAGTGTTATGTGTGGTATGTGAATTGTATGGATGTTGGGGACAGCACAAACGCCCAGCCCCAGGGCCATTGGAATTAACCAATGAAGGTTAAAATCCCCGACCCAGCCGGGAATCGAACCCGGGACCCTCTGAATCGAAGGCCAGTACGCTGACCATTCAGCCAACGAGTCGGACATCAAAAGATAATGGCTTATGTATTCTCCGTCCACAGGAAATGAGTACTGCTTACCATGCACCCACCCTCTCTGGTGCACTCAATATTTAGATAAATTCTCCGACTGGAAGAACGCCTTGCAGCGATTGAAGATGCACAAGGACAGTGCATGTGTATGAACACTGATCAGCAGACGACATACACACGATTGAATCGACAGCTCTCTGGAAATTCAGTTCAACCAAGAGCTAGAATACTGGTTCAAAATTCTGCAAAGAGTATTACCAGTGATCAAGTTCCTCTCATCGCGTGGGTTAGCTTTCCATGATGATATAGAACGTCACAGTTCTCAGCAAAATGGCAACTACCTGTGCGGGTGTGGGAATGTTCCACAGACCACTGCTGAAAGCAGCGACATTTTGCCAAACATGTGCAGCAGTCCGTCGATACGTCCATCTATAGAGCATCCAGAGTTAAGAAAAGACTACAGGCCTTATGGGCCTGCTGCCTTCCACTGTTGCCATACTCGCTCACTCAGCGCGGCTCGGACACTGCTTGCGAAATACAGTCATGACATAAAATTATACAACGCTTGGTACAGCTGTTGCAAGACTAATAATAATATAAATGCCAGATTATCTCCAGTCATTAATGAAATTTCGTTTTGCTATAACGTTTCTAAGGATAATAGCCCACTGACTGTATCATTCGAAATAGAGGAAGAGTTTGAACATGCAGGGATGCGAACTAAATAATAATAATAATAATAATAATAATAATAATAATAATAATAATAATAATAATAATAATAATAATAATAATATGCATATCCAGAAACCGAAATGATTGTCTTGTTTCTTATATCTGAGAAAGTTTCATGATCGTTGTTGCTTTAAGGGAGCGCAGTGCTGAGTCTATTAGCCCCCAGAAACATTTCATTATTAAGGCATATACTGTGTGGTTACAACACAGGAAGCTGACGGCGAGATATCTCTGTCTCGGTGATGTATCCTTCAGCTCATTTCAGATAAATTTACTCGTAAGTGACAACAGATGCAAGGGCTTCATGTTTATCACAAAATACGATAACTTAAATATTCTTCCGCAACATAAAATACGGAATGCTGAATGACCTATTCGTATGATTTCTTAAAATCAGGTAGTTCGGAGTTGCTGTTTTTCGGAAGTGAGGATTGTGTTCAGAGTTGGCGGTTCATCTCTAAAATAGAATTCATGAACAGTGCGCCGTATTCCACTTCTGACAAAATCATGGTTTTTAATGAGTCTGGAATTACTGCGAATTAACTGTTTCCTTTCCCGCTTCTTGCTGGGACTCTGGAGTGCCCTTCGCTGGCTTCCTTCCTTATTTTGAAGACGGAAGTCTTCGAAATTCCTAAAAACTTTGCGGCTTTATCTACTACCCAGTTTACACTTCGTCCTGGATGCTTTGTTTTCAAATATGAAAATGAATTAAGCACCATTTGCCGTTCCTTTCTCCTGACAACTTCACTACTTATCCTTTTCACATGTTCAGTTATAATTTAAATGTATTACTCGCTGACTGATTATATAAAAATACTAAACAGACAAAAACTATACACGATACACACAACCAAAAGCAATGCAATACACGAAAAATGAAACACAATAAATTATGCTGTATTTATAACAAAACACTATGCGCCCCAGGAAGACGATCACTTCACTCTGCCGAATATCTCCCAATCATTGTAATGAGTGACACACACAAAAAGGGAAACATGCCACACTGACCTCACCAATGATGATTCGCAGTGGTTAAGCTGAGTTATTACACGTGTTGTCTACTGTACACACTTCCGCACTACACGCTGAAATGTGGCGGGCAATGCGACAAGCATGGCCGGCTGTTCCGTGTACTGAACCGCATATACGATATTTAAAAGGATAAACACAAAGATATCAAAATGATTTTACGTCTTATTTAGTATTGTATGGCACAACCAATTCTTGTTTCATAAGAAAAAGTATACATTTTGATAGGAATTCATTATAATGTTTATATACACGTAGAACTAAAGTGGGTAACACCAACAGAAGTAAAAGCCCATAAGGCCTGTAGTCTTTTCTTAACGCTGGATGCTCTATAGTAGCAGTTGATTGTGGAGTATTTTTTTTTTTTTTTTTACAATTGGCTTTACGTCGCACCGACACAGATAGGTCTTACGGCGACGATGGGATAGGGAATGGCTAGGAGTGGGAGGGAAGCGGCCGTGGCCTTAATTAAGGTACAGCCCCAGCATTTCCCTGGTGTGAAAATGGGAAACCACGGAAAACCATCCTCAGGACTGCCGACAGTGAGGCTCGAACCTACTATCTCCCGAATACTGGATACTGGCCGCACTTAAGCGACTGCAGCTATCGAGCTCGGTGATTGTGGAGTATAACCTTTTAAGTTCTCGCTTAGAAAAATATGGTAATCAGGGTCGAGGGAAACCCTCTTATCTATGCTCTACTATTTGCGCAGAACTAATCGAAAATAATTGGCGCTAAGGTTCGTAAATTGATTGCATAGGATATCAGGGGCGCCTGAGCATTGATTTGACACCAGACATACCTAATTTTGACCATCTGACTGTCGTTCTTAGGTATGTCAGAATAAAACATGGAAAAGTCGTAGAATGATATCTCACGATCATCTCAATAGCAAGTCAGACTGGGGAAACGTTTGCCACTGTTGTTTTGAACTTCTTAAACAGGTGCGAAACCGACATTTAAAAAACTCTGAGAGGACAGTCCTATGACAATGCTGCAAACATGTCGGGGGGCTATGAAGGTCACCAAGCTCACATTAGCAAGGTAAATAAGCTTGTACACGCATGCACGGAAATTGTGTTCTGATATAAACAAAGCATGGCATCTCCACCTCCTCGCTTAACTCGTTGCTGCAGGTCGGCAGCCAGCTACAGTACGTTGTTGTGATTAAAATGGTTACAGTGGCGGGTGTATTGAAGTACAGTAGTAGAAAACCCATTCTGATAATTACAGTATCAAGAAGTATCTGATACTAGTTATGAATATATTGTAGCTGCGTTATATCGGATCATAATTTGAAAATATCATTTACTGGTTCGTAACTTGTTTCTGTATTTTACTGAAGAGATATTAACATCATTTACCAACTCGGCTATAGAATTGGGATAAATTCCATAAATAGAACATTAATATGCGAAAATAAGATGTTGATGTATAAATAATTACACTGCCGGAAAAAGTGCAACATCCTCAAGGACACGGTCATTTTATTCACAAACGATGTGACAGATGGTTCATCATTGCAGGAATATATGATTACAAATTGACACCGAATGAAACACACATGTCACAGTAAAGTGTGCCCAAATAGTCGCATTAATACACAGTGTACCCCCTCTGACGGCTATGCAGGCGGGTATTCGCGCATGCAAACGATCATAAAGATGCTGTATGGCAATCTACGATACGTTGTCCCAAGCATCCTGCACCTGTTGATGCAATTCGGCAATGGTTCTTGCATGTTCTGGAGAACGTGTAAGTTCCCGCTTAATCATGTCCCATACGTGCTCAATTGGCGAGAGATCCTGTGGCCTTGCTGGCCAGGGCAGCTGCTGTACACCACGTAGAGCACGTTGCGTCGCAGCAGCTGTATGTGGACGTGCATTGTCCTGCTGAAAAAACTCATCACCTTCCTCTCGAAATGGTAGTAGCACGGGGATAACATACAACGTGTGCAGTGTAGCAGGCACTGGTTATGTTACCCTGCAGAAACACCAACTGTGACCGCGAGTTGTAACTGATAGTCTCCCATACCATGAAGCCTGGGGTGGGCGAATGCACTCTGGAATAGGCCGCTCACCAGATCTACGCCGTACACGTGTGTGTCCACCACTAGTATACAGACTGAACCTACTCACGTCACTGAAGATAACAGAGCTCCATTCCCCTCCCGGCGCTTTCACGACATCAAAGTAGCCGTGTCATGGTGTCAACGGTAATCTGGCCAGAGGCACACGTGATCGTAATCCTGCTGCAAGCAGACGGTTCCCAGTGGTGCTTGGGAACACAGCAGGTGCAACATGTGACCGGATTTCGTTCCTGGATGATGTTCGGTCGGTCACCGCTGCTCGCACAATGCGTTGATCTTGACGCGCGTCTGTACTACACGGACGTCCGGAGCCTGGTCTGCGGGTGTAGGAATGTTCCACAGACCACTGCTGAAAACAGCGACACACCGCCAGAACATTTTGCCGAACATGTGCAGCAATCCTTCGATACGTCCATCCAGCTTCCCGCAGGTCCACAATGCCACCCAGTTCAAATGTCTGCATTTGTTCAACAGGAGCATGGACTCGTCAGCGGGGCATGGTTGTACCCTAGAGTAAATGCTGCAAACACTGTTCACCTCTAACCTCAGCACAGTGACTGCCTGCAGAGACAAAACAGAGTGCCACGGTCAGGCCTCCTGAGCGCCATCTGATCGCCAATATCCGTGACAAATAAATCACTAACACAACGACCTCTCAGTATGCACAAATTATACCCTGGTGCCACTGAAGACAGTCCTTAAGGGATGTTACATGCAATTTTTTCGGCAGTATATAACTGTTTAATTATTTCTTTATAAAAATAACTGAACATATATTTTACTTCTTGAACAATAAGAAAATACACCTGAAATATTACATTGTTATTTTATCCTAAAATATATAACAAAAATGCTATAATGGCAACATCTCAACATAAATAATTATTATACAATTTAAAATTTTTTACAGAAATGTCTTAATAATAAAAAATTTGGACCTAGAAAATACATAAATAATATAGTAACTACTTTTTACGATTTTCGGAGACGCCGAGGTGCCGGAATTTAGTCCCTCGTGAGTTCTTTCACGTGGCAGTAAATCAACCGACACGAGGTTGATGTAATTAAGCGCCTTCAAATACCACCGGACTGAGCTAGGATCGAACCTGCCAAGGCCAGCACCTCAACCGTCTGAGCCACTCAGCCCGGCTATAAATAATAAACGTAATGCACTGTCCATAGTTACATTATCATAATCAAAGTTTAGTCAAAACAAAATTGAAAATGAACTCAAAACTGATTATGAAATGGGTATTAAATAACTAAACAGTTTTGTCAAATACTGACTTTACAATAACTGTAAGCGAAGAGTTCCTCCTCCCTTCCAGAACATTAATAATAATCAGTCCATGCCTGTTAATCACTCGCTTTCTAGTCGCTTGGGAATGGAATCTATGAGATGTTGGGAAAAGTCTGGTTCATTCCTCAGATTTGCCAAAACTCGATGGCAGTGCATTAATAGACCCGCTCGGGTCCTCTCCTGACCAGGAACCCACGTGTTGACCATTCTTGCAAAAACATGTTCTATTATTTTTAAGTCAGCCGACTTGGGAGGCCAGTCAAGCACGTGAACGTAAGGATGCTGTTTGAAGAAAGCTTTGGTGATATGTGCACTGGGAACAGAGCAGTTATTTTGCATAAAGCTGATAACGGGAACTGCTTCCACGGGGTAATTAGCTCGAACACCAGGGAGAATAGAACCTTCTAAAATGTCCGCATATTTCCAAGCAGTCATGTATGGAGTGTTCTCTATCAACTCCACTGGGCCAGCACAACTTATTCACCCCAGTAAGCCACACATGACGCGACTCGACTGATTACTTACCTGGACAAAAGGATCTTCATAATGCTTGCCAAATTTACGCCAGCCCTTCTGCTGTTTACCTGGATCGGAGCAAAGTACCTTTTCATCCAAGCAGATTGCAATTTCCCATTCTGTCGTGGAGTAACACTTTCTTGTAGTGCAAAGCCTACGAGTAGTTCTCTCTGGATAGGAAAAGTCGCCCCTTTTTCGCAGCTCGGCGATTATGAATAACTGCACCATGGAGTCAGCGGTCCGACTCTTTGGCTGAATGATCAGCATTGAAGCCTTCGGTTCAGAGGGTCTCGGGTTCGATTCCCGGCAGGGTCGTGGATTTCCATCGCGTTTGATTAATTCTTCTGGCTTGGAAACTGGGTGTTTGTGTTTGTGTTTGTACCGACACTCACCTCTTCATATTAATACAGCACATCACACTACCAACCAGCACAGAAACCCGCAAACGCGTCAGGAAGGTCGTCCGGCCGTAGAACAGGACAAAATCCACATGTACACGCATGCACAGAAATGGTGCCCCGCCATAAACAATCAACACTGCCCCACTCCAGTACAAAAAAGGGGAGGGAGTGAAGATGTAGTGTTGAAGGCAACTCCAGTACCGAAAAGGAGGAGCAGGGAGAATGGACGGGTAGTACAGAAGACTCTGTGTGTGTGTGTGTGTGTGTGTGTGTGTGTGTGTGTGTGTGTGTGTGTGTGTGTGTGTGTGTGTGTGTGTGTTGCTATACATCCGTCACTGTACCCATTTCAATCACAACAAAGTTTTATAGTAGGCTGTCTACCTGCAGCAATACGTTAAGCGAGGAAGTGGAGGGAAGCCATCATTTGTTTATATCGTGACACCATTTCTGTACATGCGTGTACGACACAGTTCGCATCCGCTACCCCACTGGTAGCTGTAGAAGAAGAAGATGGAGCCGGCGACTCACGGCAATCCGGCTTACCGGTAGGTCCAATGCTTTTACAATTTTGTTTTGCATCGCACCGACACAGAGAGGTCTTGTGGTGACGATGGAATAGCAAAGGACAAGGAGTGGAAAGAAAGCGACCGTGGTCGTACTCAAGGTACAGCCACAGCATTTGCCTGGTGTGAAAATTGAAAACCACGGAAAACTATCTTCAGGGCTGCCGAAAGTAAGGTTCAAACCCACTATCTCCCGGATGCAAGCTGATAGCTACGTGGCCCAAACCGCGCAGCCACCTGCTTGGTACGGTTCCAAAGTGGCAATCGCATTACCTACAGTCGCAAACGGAGAATTGTTCATGGCCTAAACGATTCCAGAAACTTGTTCCGGAGTAGTTCTTTAGAAGCCTTGTTATGTTTTCTATTATGATCTAGCATTTCCTTCTTCACTTCGTTCTTACCATATTTCTGTCCATCTCCAAACTGGCTTTAGACCTATTGCTTGGAGGGCCATGTGAGCCTCCCACATGCCAACAATACGGCCTCGATTCATTTGTGATAACTAGGTCCCGGATTCTTATGTGATTACGTATTTCACTTCTTTACTTGTAGACAAATCTTTCTTTCTTTCTTTCTTTCTTTCATTCTTTCTTTCGTTCTTGATCTGTTTACCCTCCAGGTTTGGTTTTTTTCCTCGGACTCAGCGAGGGATCCCACCTCTACAGCCTCAAGGGCAGTGTCCTGAAGAGTGAGACTTTGAGTCGGGGGATACAACTAGAGAGGAGGACCAGTACCTCGCCCAGATGGGCCTCACATGCTATGCTGAACAGGGGTCTTATTCGGGGGATGGAAAGATCTGATGGGATAGACAGGGAAGAGAGAAGGAAGTGGCCGTGGCCTTAAGTTAGGTACAATCCTGGCATTTGCCTGAAGGAGAAGTGGGAAACTACGGAAAATCACTTCCAGGATGGCTGAGGTGGGAATCAAACCCACCTCTACTCAGTTGACCTCCCGAGGCTGAGAGGACCCCGTTCCATCCCTCGTATCACTTTTCAAATTTCGTGGCAGAGCTGGGAATCGGACCTGGGCCTCCAGGGGTGCCAGCTAATCACGCTAACCACTACACCACAGAGGCGGACTGTAGACAACTCAAAATGAAAAATGTCGGCGAACTGCAGTTCTGATATGGTTATACTTGGGTTTCGTTTGTTATATTTTATGCATTCTTAGTAATATTACATACTTTACTCATTATGTTAAATAAGTAACATTTTTGTACATATCTAGTTCGCGTTTTCTTCAGACTCTAGAAAAATAATTGTCCACTTTCCTTTCATGTAGAAGACATTTCAATTGCTGAAGTTGACTTACGAGAATATTCCTTTTGAAATTGGGATTTCAAATCCTTTGTCTGTCCACGAACATACTACGCAGGCGTAGCAGGGGGAGAGTTGATACTCCCACGTGGCGCGTCCCAGATGGCGGATAGGGGGGTCCTAACCGGCTTGCCGGCGGACTTGAGGGAAATAAAATACCTCTCGCGGACCAAACACACACCCCCTGTGGGTGGGGGTGGCAGACGAAGAATTCACCCACGGTATCCCCTGCCTGTCATAAGAGGCGACTAAAAGGGGTGACCAAGGGATGATCCAATTAGAACCATGAAACTACTTGTAATTAGTACCATCACGCAGGGAACACCATGGGTTGCATTTACTTGCGCGTAGTACCACTCTGTTAAGTACGCAATAGGTTTGTGATTAGTAGCGACAGTTTGTGAATCAGGATGGGGGTCCTACAGTACCTGTGATTCGTATTCCTATATGAGCGACACCATGGGATGAGCGACACCATGGTTCTGCCTTACCTATGCTCAGTTCTCACTATCTGAGGAATTCCACGGGATAGTAGGGTCCCTGTGGTTAGTCCACTTATGTAAGGAATGCCATGGGTTTGCGTTGCCTGCAAACAGCGCCGCAATGTGCGAAACACCATAGGTCTGTGTTACAAATGCGCATTACACTACCTGTGCATAGTACCATAATGTATGGAATACCGCGAGTCTTCGCTACTTTTGATTAATACCGCAACATTACACATAGCATGGTTCTACTTTTCTAGCGATAAATACCATTATGATGGGCTGACGACCTGTATTTTGGACCCGTTTCGACTATAGGCATAATCGATTCAGCATCGTGCTATAGAAGCTGTCCCTTGGTCGGTAATACGATTGTTTTGTGCCAGCTTTTGTGCATTTGAGGCACTGTGGGTCGGATCCACTGATCGTTTTAAATTCATATACCTCCATCCATTCATTCTTCGTCGTCATGCTTTAAATTCTGGTCAGTGGAGGATTTTGGAATTTTAAGGTGTCATTTCATTCCGTCTCATTTCGCACCATTAGGGGCCGATGACCTCGATGTTAGGCCCCTTTAAACAACAGGCATCATCATCATCATCCTTTGTCTGTGATATACAGTGGGTCCGAGTATCTCAACTCTATCACGAATCATTTCTCAGAATCTGAGGTTGTGACGGCGGAGGAGTATATGGGCTACGGCATGGCAGTGTTCTGTTTAGCCTCTTAACTTATCAGAAAACAGCAGCTGTGCATGTGCTAATGAATGAGGATGCAGTTATTGCCAACGCCAGTTCTGAACGAAAATTTGAGGTTCATTGTATGCAAAGTTATGACTTTAAGGACATGACTAGCATTGAGATTGCATTGAAGAAAGGATCGTTAAAAGTAACGGAGAGTGTTTGCTACAGATTACCGGTGACGATACTGCAACACTCCGAGGAGAGCAAAATGCACTGCAGCCATGGATCATTCATTCCTGTACAAAAAAAAAAAGCAAGAGGTTGGTCGTGGAGGAATCTTCTATGTGTCACAGTGGCGTGCCGTCACTGGACTAGTAGGACTAGGCTAGTCGGCTTAGAGTGTTGTATTCCCTTTTGAATAAAATCACGCCAGGCTGTTATGCTTATGGACGCAGACACAGATCCGGAAAGTGTTTTAAAATGAAAGTGGACAATTGCTTGTTTTCAGCTCTGAAAGTAGCACGTTGTAAGACGCTGCCAGCAACGAGTAGAGTTGTCTCATGCATTATAATGGTGACAATAATAACAAAATGGGTTAGTAATTTTAAGGAGACCAAGGCAGTAAATGTCAGATTTCTCCATTTATATTGGCCGTATCGAAAACCTGTACATAACGAAACTTGTTTAGATTATAATTTCCGATCTTTTAAGTTGTGTGCGATTTTACCGTGTAAGGAAAAATAACAGTGATTTTCACGATTGTATTATCTTTCACAAATGTCAAAATATTTCCGATGATATCTGTTTTATCTAAAACCTGTACATAGCGAAAGTTACAGTAAAGTTCACCCATTCATTTTCACCGTATGGGATATTATGGTCGATAGATTCTCGAATTCAAACTTAATGGCTATTCATCTCTTAAAAGACGTGGTTATAAATGCCGCCTAGCATCACGTTGAGTTTTCCCATACATTATAATGATAACAATAATAGTCCGACTTTGTGCATGAATGGTCAGGGTACTGCCTTTTGGTTCAGAGTGTCCCGGGTTTGATTCCGAACCGGGCCATGGATTTTAATCGCTTCTGATTAATACTCCTGGCTCGGGGACTGGATGTTTGTGCCTGTCCCAACACTCTCCTCTTCATATTCAGACAACACAGCATACTATCAACCACCACAGAAGCATGTACTAGAGATTACCTCCCTCCACATAGGTTTGACGTCAGGAAGAGAATTCTGACGTAAAACAGGCCACCACTGCTGTGGGAAAAACGGTAGAAGAAGAAGATAGTATTTTATGTAATTTCGTGATTGTAAAAAATGCTTAAAATAATAATTTGTCTGTACAATTAATATTGTGTTAACTGACAGGAATAACTTACTGTAACACTTTACACAGTATTTTCTGTTGGTTAGTTTCTTTCTTTATATTGCTGTGCAGTTCATTTTATGTAAATAATGGAGATGTAATGGATGTGTGTGCAATGGTTATTTATTAACTAGATATCGGATCGAGACTGTCTACAATATCTCAGACCTTAACGCTAGTACCGATTGCCGGGGAAACGATGTAATTCCTGGTGGTCGCAAGGGATGTGTGGTTCGCACATGGTGTATAAAGAATATAGTCGAACCTCTATTCTGCGGACACCGTCGGTTCCGTTACGCAAGGTGTCCGCTAAAAGAAGGTTGTAAAAATTAATCGAACATTTTAACGGTAAAGAACATCCTCGTTAACGATAAGCATTCAGGAGCGCGCAGCTGTGAGCTCGCATCCGGGAGATAGTGGGTTCGAACCCCGCTGTCGGCAGCCCTGAAGATGGTTTTCCGTGGTTTCCCATTTTCACACCAGGCAAATGCTGGGGCTGTACCTTAATTCAGGCCACGGTCGCTTCCTTCCCATTCCTGGGCCTTTCCTGTTCCATCGTCGCCATAAGACATACATCAAAGCGACGTAAAGCAAATAGCAAATAAATAAAAAATCTATAAGCATACGCCTTTATTTCGATTATTCTAAATAATTTCTAAATAAATATTCGCCTGGGCATTTTACAAGTAATTTTACAGCCTTTAAATTCATCACAGCTTCGGGAAGCTGGGTGTACAAAGTTAGCACATCTTTCATTACTGCGATATTATCGAAAAAGGATCAACGACTCAGCTTGGCACACAAATTATTTACTCAATTAACCTCAACTTTCAGGTTATTTGCGATTTCTCGCGTTTTTCTAGTAATATTAGCCCACTCACTCATAGTTTCTTTGCTTGTAAACATTTAAACCATACATTTACCGCAATGTTCATTTCTGCGAAAATTGACTCCCAATTTCTTTTCATTCCTCAATTCCCACTTTCCTCCCACTCACTTAAAATATCATTTTTATTCTTCACAATCGTGTTTCCCTCAGTTAACTTTTCAGGGAGATTTTCTCACTGAAAGTCCTTTCGCACTACATTTTTTTCTTGTCTCGATATCTAGACACGCTCGTCTCTCCTGCTCACGTTTCCTGGGCGATTCAAATGCTATTATATTTCTGCCTCAACAATCAGCACTTGAAAATCTCTTCCTTGTCAAGTTTAACTGAACTACTGTATTGAACCCTTTAGGTCCATATTGAGGGATACCTACCTTCCTTACCTATCAGCAAAGTTCATGAGATCTGTCTCTTGGGTCGTATCGGGTTCTTCGTCACTTGCTGAGGTAAAGGTAGGGTTCAGTAATTCTAATCTATCTACTGGAATGAAAGGTCTATTTAAAAGATTCCTATTTATTCAGGAAAATTATGAAGCAATCCGATGTCAACGGTATCATAGAAGTCAATTGTGTCCACTGGACACCACAATCATTTTTACATAAACGTCAGAACACTGGTGTGAGACTTTAACGTAACTGCCTGACGGGCATTCATACTAGAAACCATTGTCTCAATTATTAATCATTTAAGAAAGGAAAGTCTGGAAATCCTTAAATTCGGCTTCCATGTGAGACCACATGTACCATCATAGTGATTCGTTATGGTCCAGCCCTCGTAACACGAACTCTGGACTCTGGGTATAATTAAGGCCGTCCAATCGGTGGTTCTACGGCATGGACCCTTAATTGAATCGATGTGACCTGCGTCTATGTCATGGACCGACATCTAATCTTCTAAGTTACTTTAAAGTCATTGTGGATGATGACCGCAAGGAAATGATGCTACAATGGCATATGCCCTAATCTAAGTCACTGAGGTTGATGACCCCCTGACCATCCAAGTTTCTAGGCTGAAGGTTAAACACAATTAAGTTACATCGGTTGATGACCAAAGTTTCCACTTTACTATCCCCAACACATTCACTACTCAATCAATCAAAGTTCAATAATTTCAACAATAGCAATGCTCACAAACTTTGTGGCAGTAAAATCCGTTTCCTTCGGATATGTCCCCTTAAACGTTACTTTATATTTTAATATTCCCCCAGAAAAACAAACTAAAATTTCCAGAATGCATCTCCAAGTTATTCGCTTGATTAAAGTTATTTCAAAATGCGGTTTCACTGAATTTAATAATTAAATAAATTTAAATGATTTGACGAAATGTTAACGAACAACAAATTTTATCTCCGCGGACTCTGGTTTCTTCACAAATTTCTACGCAGCTGTGATGTGAATTCAATCTTATGATATTTATCTGGCTGGAAAAGAATTGTTACATAATTCATGTCCAGTTATATATCTTGTCTCATGATTTCACACTTTAAAATCTAATCTAGTCCTAACCGTTATTAACACTTGGATATCCTAATAATCTACGTACAAACCAAACAACTCGCCATATAATTACGATGTCATATCTCGTCATTACCATTTATGAATTTTGCACACCCCTCACAGACAAACCGATCATCACAACCATCGCTCTATATTTTGGACAACCCTGAATTTGGTTACTCTGTTCCTTATACTCAAAGTTCGTGATTTCAAATGTTCATTACGTCCACAATTACAGTATTTCACAATACTCAGATCATTACCTGCTATGAATTTCAACTAAATCCAGCATTTTAACGTTTTCCCCGGCCGAGAATACAGTACAATCTCAATTCCACGCCTGTCCCGTTATCACAGCTGAGGCCTCTCGCCCCCAAGTTCGCTTGGCAGTTACATGAAACACCTGGTTTATTCCAGCTGACTGGCTTCTCAAAATGCTCTCTTTAAACTCTGCCGACATAATTAAACAAATACGATATTCTAACCAACAAAATGCACAGATTAAGCTTCAAGATGCCCACACTAATTATACGCGTCGCCAATTAATACCGCTATGGATTTCTATGAATTTCTTTCCATTCCCAACATTATAAAATATACCTCGGGCTATCGTGTCCCGGCTTCAATGACAGGACTCTAACCTGATTCGCACATCTCATCTCAACTCATATAAAACATTCCTCGGGCTTCCATGTCCCGGCTTCAATGACAGGTCCAACCTGATTCACAAATCTCATATCAACAAAACTAACCTCTGTTTCCCAGCTCCACAATTATCATCGACAAAGAACTGGAATAAAATCCTCACTAGAAATCTCGACGTCTAATATCGCACAATGCATTAATCATGAATAACTTCGCATAAATGATATCGTATTTAATAACTTGATTTTTACGAGAAATGACTGAAACATTCTACAAGATCTTTTATTGTCAGTCAGACACAGTTTAAAATGGGCCTAGAAAAACGTTTCTCTCCGTGACCAAATTCATCACCCTAGGTTCTCACCCGACAGCGCGCTTCCACTCGATTGAAAATGAGTGACCATGGATTATTATTATTAACGTCAAATTGCAGACAGAAAAATTTTACGTCGAATGAACATCTTAATTTGGCATCACAAAATATAGGCAGTACACTCAAACGGATGACAATCTACATTGGACGTGATATCACTTCGAAACCCTATTCAATAACTTTTACAACATTATACGGCACTCGCAAGACTTCAAAAATTTATCCAAGTGGGAAATAAAACAAATGACTCTTTTAGTCGTACTCTCACATTTACAAAACTTAGTAGGGGTGACCACTGCGTCGTATATCCCCATTCAAATACACTTTTAGAGATCATGAGACAAGATATAAGAGGTAGTAAGATGGAAAGTCACCTACCTCATGTAGTCACGCCAGTTTTCGTCATAGGGCTCACCTGCGACCCTGGCATTTTATTCAGCCATTTTTACATTCATGGCTTTACAAACCATTATGTTTCTTCAGGTTTCCTGGAATAAAGCATTAAAAAAAGAAAATACCCTTCACTTGTTTGCTGAGCGCACACGATGGATTATAATTATTCCCGCACACGAATTACTTAATCACATTAGAATTTATTCAGTACTTTGACCGTCCTATCTGGTACAATTATTTCACTCAAGAAAACTATCTCCTCATGGAGACAAGACCTAGCCACACTGGCTAAAATCTGCAGTTGAACTCAGTCTACTTTCGTTGTTTGATTTCACAGAGCAGCTCAACAATTTTTCGTCCGCTTTGTATCACAAATGCCGGAGAAGAAGACTTCGTCATGGCGTCCCTTCATATTTATAGCAGTTACCCCCTCTCTTCGGATATCTCCCTTTGCCGCCAAGAAAATTTCTATAAATTTTCTGACTTACCTAAACTGTAATTTCAAGAGTTTTGAAAGTGACTACATGCTTGCTACATTTCTGGCGGTAGTGTTCATGGACATTTAAAATTTATACGGGTTCGATTTGTGAGATGATTGACCCCCTTTGATAGGCACTATATTTTTTTGACTTGGCTTGGGTCACGCCATGTACACGCGCTTTGAAATAGTTCACAAAAATGACTTGAGATTCTTCCGCCGTTGACACGTGTGGCTGACGTCACGTACCCCAGAGCGTGGGACCGAAGGTAATCACCCCCTCGTCACGTGTCAAATCCATGCTATCAAGAATCCAACTTTTAATTGATTGTTACATTATACATAATGTTCTTAGGGCACAAAGGTCATGGGTTCAGTATCTTACCTCGACCTTATCAACGACAATCTGAATTATGCACAGAATAAAACAAGATATGCAGGAAAATCCCTTGGTAACTCGTGAGTAAACGGTCACTGGCAACATTCCCGGGCAATTAGAATTCGTTCTCAGAATGTACATTAATTAGAACACAAGACGACAATAATGGTAGATTTGCAAAGATCGCTGTACGGAAGAATTAACTTCACGGCAACTTCAGCATTACTATATACATTTCTTTCTGTTTTCCTTGGGATTCCAGTATGTTCGCTTATTTAACGAATGTCTTATGTAAAATAAAATCTGTTCCTTGGAAAAATGTCCGTATAGAGAAGTGTCCGCTGAATAAAGGTGTCCGTTAGTGCAGGTTCGACTGTATTACATTTGTATAGAGTATAGAAAGTGCCATTTCAACCGCATTATCTATGTATATATATAATAACTTGTCCTGGCTGACTGATTCATCATGGCCGAGCCAAAACTACCGGACATAAAGGAATGAAATTTTGGAAATACATTCATATTACAATGTAGGTGCCCGCTAAGGGAGGATTTTTGGATATTCCGTCGCTAAGGGGGTTGAAAGGGGGTGAATTTTTGAAGTGACATGAAATTTGGTATTTGGAATCTCCTTTAAAAATAAAGAAACATGTCTTTTTTGTTTTAGAAAAATCCCATTAAGTGGGGTGAAAAAAGGGTGAAAATGTGTTGAACACCTTTTATGAGGAGACATATATCTCAAAAACTGAAGATATTACAGACATGAAAATTGGTATTTGGAATCCCCTTTGAAAATAAAGAAACACGTATTTTTATGTTTTTGGATAATCCGATGAATAGGGGGTAAACATGAGTGATAAGCGGGGTGAATTTTTGAAATTTTTAAAATTAGTGTATCTATATCTCAAAACTTTAAAAGTTTACTGATGTAAAAACTGGTATTTAGAATCTCCTTTAAAAATAAAGAAACACGTATTTTTTTGTTGCTAAGGGGGTGAAAAGGGGGGCGACATTTTTAAATGAGGATATCTACATCTCAAAACTTAAAAGTTTACAGATGTAAAACTTGGTATTTGGAATCTCCTTTAAAAATAACGAAATACGTGTTTTTTGTTTTCGCAAACTCCCATTTAGTGGGGGGTGGAAAAGGGGGAAAATTGGTTGTATACTTTTTTTTGAGGATACCTATATCTCAAAAACTGAAGGTAACAGACATGAAAACTGGTATTTGGAATCTCCCTTGAAAATAAAGAAACACGTATTTTTGTGTTTTTGGATAATCCGATGAATAGGGGGTAAACAGGAGTGACAATCGGGGTGAATTTTTGAAATATTTTAAATTTAGTGTATCTATATTGTAACCTTTTTTGATCAATACAAATAAATAAAATCATGAATAAAAATATAATTAAAATTACTGAAAACTTAATAAAATTAATAAGCATAATTAACCGAAATGTCCGTAGTATGGGCGCCAGAGTTCACCAGAATGGATCCCTCGAATTTAGACAAGAGCATGATAAACTTTATATCCCAGGGCGTGTACATAATGCTGCGTACTGGTACATCTGCTGCAGGCCTTACCTAACCTCCTGAAAACGACTAATTAGGTAGGAACTGCACCTAGGTTCATCAATAACACTGATTCTAAAATAGCTAACTATATTCTTAACAAATTCCGTGCATGAGCACCTCATCAGCATACAACATTATACATATAATACACATATAAAATATTGCTGGAAGACTCCATATTTACAACAACAACAACAACAACAACAACAACAACAACAATAATGAAAATCGTGGGGAAAACGAAAGCGAGAACTAAGCTACCATTTGTAGATGGTCCGATGAACAATGTACATGTATGAAGATAAATACCCTTCACTGTCTCTATATCAATTCGACTTACCGATTCTCATAATCGGCAGTTATCACATCACACAGATACTGTACCTTGTACTACTGTGTTCACATATTTTAACACTTGTTGTAAAGATATATACACACGTCTGTCGATCCTCAACATAAATGTATGGAAAGTCTGAAGCTTTCACCAACATATAATGCTAGGCCGCCACAAGTGCTACAATACTTAATGCGCAAGCACTCTCCACAATCATCCACTTTCCACAAACATAACAAGACTACGCTCCACGAACGTTTGAAGTCCAGTCCATTGCAGCCGTGTCACTCCAGTACCGTGTATCAGCACCACTTCCTTCCCGTACAGTGCCTCAGTTGTAGTTGTAGTTGTAGTTATCTTCCTTCTCGTTCCTTTACAATCACCTTCACAATCACCCTTACAATGTTCCATACAATCTTTTTGGTTGCCGCCGTATGATCAACCTTTATAGACATCAACATCCCCCTCCTCTCAGATGATACGTCTGGATTGGTGCTTGCCAGCCAATCATGAGTGATCTCAAGTCAAGACCAAGCCCTGAACTATTTCTTCCTCCCAAGACAATAACAAACTCTGGGGTATATTCCATGAGTCACCAAATTTTCCTAATACAACAACAAGCTCATCTCATCAGGCTGGGATATATACATGACTCATGAATTTCCCGACACAAGTACATCACAACAAACACTGGGGTAGCCATATGACTCATTCAAATTACCAGAGTTATTAAAGCAATGTTTTCCCACTCGTGCAAAACAAATTACTCATACCTACATATGTGGATATCTTCCAGCTTATAAATATAAATGACAAAACATACAAATGAAATACCGATAGTAATAATAATAATAATAAATCGAATACTGACAATAATATCTCTACCTTCTACATATAATTCGGGGGTGTGATATATGTACTATCACAATATCTCAAAACTTTAAAAGTTTACTGTTGTAAAAACTGGTATTCAGAACCTCCTTTAAAAATAAACACGTATCTTTTTGTTGCTAAGGGGGTGAAAAGGGGGATGAAATTTTTAATAATAATAATAATAATAATAATAATAATAATAATGCTATTTGCTTTACGTCCCACTAACTATCTTTTACTGTTTCCGGAGAGGCCGAGGTGCCGGAATTTAGTCCCACAGGAGTTCTTTTACGTGCCAGTAAATCTACCGACAAGAGGCTGGCGGATTTGAGCACCTTCAAATACCACCGGACTGAGCCAGGATCGAACCTACCACGTTGGGGTCAGAAGGCCAGCGCCTCAACCGTCTGAGCCACTCAGCCTGGCGATGAAATTTTTAAATGAGGATATCTATATCTCAAGAGCCTCCGTGGCTCAGATGGCAGCGCGTCGGCCTCTCACCGCTGGATACCGTGGTTCAAATCCCGGTCACTCCATGTGAGATTTGTGCTGGACAAAGCGGAGGCGGGACAGGTTTTTCTCCGGGTACTCCGGTTTTCCCTGCCATCTTTCATTCCAACAACACTCTCCATTCTCATTTCATAGCATCTATCAGTCACTAATAAATCACTTTGGGAGTGGCGACCCCATCGTACTAATAGCCTATATCTGCTTCATTCATTACATCCCTGACCTGGTCAATGACTGGAAAACAGGTTGTAGGTTTTCATTTTCATCTATATCTCAAAAAGTGAAGATGTTACAGACATGAAAATTGGTATTTGGAATCTCCTTAAAAATAAGAAAATACGTGTTTTTTTCGCAAAATCCCACCAAGGGGGGTTGAAAAGGGGGGAAAATTGGTTGAATACCTTTTATGAGGATACTTATATCTCAAAAACTGAAGATGTTGCAGACATGAAAATTGAAATTTTGGAACGTCCTTTAAAAATAAAGCAACACTTTTTTGTTTTTGTTTTTGAAAAATCCAATGAGTAGGAGGTGAACGGGAGTGGCAAACGGGGTGGAATTTTAAATATATATATATATATAGGTCTACACTATATCTCAGACACTTAACATGTTACAGACTTGAAAACTGGTACTTGGAATCTCCTGTACCGACCTCGATAGCTGCAGTCGCTTAAGTGCGACCAGTATCCAGTATTATTCGGGAGATAGTAGGTTCGAACCCCACTGTCGTCAGCCCTGAAAATGGTTTTCCGTCGTTTCCCATTTTCACACCAGGCAAATGCTGGGGCTGTACCATAATTAAGGCCACGGCCGCTTCCTTCCCACTCCTAGCCCTTCCCCGTCCCATCGTCGCCATAATACCTGTCTGTGTCGGTGCGACGTAAAGCAACTAGCAAAAAAAAGGAATCTCGTGTAAAAGTAAAGACACATAGATATTATTTTCGGAAAATCCACTTAAAGGGAACTGAAAAGAGGGTGAATTTTTAGAATGAGCATATCTACAGTATATCTCAAGAAATTAACATGTTACAGAAGTGAAACCTGGGAGCTCAAGAGAAGAGTTTCGCTAGGAATGTGGCCGGGAATGCGTTAGTCCTCGCTTCTCCCCTCGTCCCTGGCTTATCGTCGCCAAGCTGGTGTATGTACTTGCGTTTCTGAAAACGTTCGCCCTCGCAGTCGCAGTGTCCTCAGGTGGTCTCTTCCTGCAAGGCACTCGATGTATTTTTGTATACCGCAGGTGGGCAAAATTATTCATCAATTTATAGACTACAGCTGACCAGCGAAATATTAAGACAAGGGAGTTTCCAACTAATAGTAATCCAGGTTATTTTCCACTGACACTGGGAATTTATGCCATCTTCAGAATTAGATTTTATCACGGGCAGAGTCCATCCTCAAGGTGCAAATCGAAAGAGCTTCTGTAATTATTTTTTTTATTTTAATATATATATACTGCATTAATTATTATAATACTTTTTACATATTTTTACAAAATGATCGCCAACGTCCGATGACGGTTACATTACTAGAAGACGATATTTATTTCCTGTATTTCAAATGTAATAAGTTTCATGAAGTGAACTAAAGGCAGGTCAATTTCGTTTGTCAGTGTGCCGAGTTACGAATGCATTCTATCTCAAACACATGTCCCGGCGTGTTCGTTACGTGAAGAAAATAATAATAATAATAATAATAATAATAATAATAATAATAATAATAATAATAATATAATAATAATATAATAATAATAATAATAATAATAATAATAATAATAATAATAATAATAATAATAATAATGAACCAGATTGAATATTTGCGCGTATAACAATTCTATGATTACGATCCAATCATTCAACTCATCCAGACATGCAGTCAGTCATTCACTCATTCAGCCATTCAGTTAATATATAATGTCTATTGTAAGCTAAGGAGAAATATGTTCGTACTCTTAAAAACAAATTACACTAATTAATAATAGGAGTACCGGTAAGATACGTGTTGTCCTGTTAATGTCTAGGTCAAAAAGAAATAAAATTAAAAAACTACAATTTAGAGATTGGGTGTAGGCTAAATAGTGATTAGAAGTAATTATGATGTTTAATGTAGTAATATATATAAGAAGAGCATTCATATAAAAAATAGCAATAAATGATTACTCTGTCCCCAGTTCCAGGAGATCCGGAACTAGGGGATGGGATTATTCTATTCTACTATTCTGTATAACAATGTTCTCGCTTGTGCGTCACGAATTCTGTGCCGCAAGGGATATTTTACGTGTCGATAAAGCTGTCGACACGACGCTGACGTAGTTCAGCACCTTCAGATACCATTGCACTTAGCCGAGGTCGAACCCACAGACATATTGTACGCTCAGAAAGCCAGTGCTGTACCATCTGAAATGGGTGAGAGAGGAGGGAATTTATTCAGTATTCGACGAGTTAGTTTACTGACGAACTCAATTTTATAGAATTTTATTTAATCACAAAATATTTAAAAATACTGTAGGCCTAATTATCTTCATCAATCCTTTTGTCTCTATGTCACTTTTCTTGATAGGCAAAACTATGAAATAAAATAAAATTTAAAACAATAGTCTGTAGGCCTAAATTAGCTTAATCAATCCTTGTGTCCCTATGTCACTTTTCTTGGTGACACACAAAACTATGAAATAAAATAAAATTTAAAACAATAGTCTGTAGGCCTAAATTATCTTCATCAATCCTTGTGCCCCTATGTCACTTTTCTTGATAGGCAAAACTACGAAATAAAATAAAATTTAAAACAATAGTCTGTAGGCCTAAATTATCTTCATCAATCCTTGTGTCCCTATGTCACTTTTCTTGGTGACACACAAAACTATGAAATAAAATAACATTTAAATCAATAGTCTGTAGGCCTAAATTATCTTAATCAATCCTTGTGTCCCTATGTCACTTTTCTTGGTGACACACAAAACTATGAAATAAAATAAAATTTAAAACAATAGTCTGTAGGCCTAAATTATCTTCATCAATCCTTGTGCCCCTATGTCACTTTTCTTGATAGGTAAAACTATGAAATAAAAATTTAAAACAATAGACTGTAGGCCTAAATTATCTTAATGAATCCTTGTGTCCCTATGTCACTTTTCCTGATAGGCAAAACTATGAAATAAAATAAAATTTAAAACAATAGACTGTAGGCCTAAATTATCTTCATCAATCCTTGTGCCCCTATGTCACTTTTCTTGATAGGCAAAACTATGAAATAAAATAACATTTAAAACAATAGTCTGTAGGCCTAAATTGTCTTCATCAATCCTTGTGTCTCTATGTCACTTTTCTTGATAGGCAAAACTACGAAATAAAATAAAATTTAAAACAATAGTCTGTAGGCCTAAATTAGCTTAATCAATCCTTGTGTCCCTATGTCACTTTTCTTGATAGGCAAAACTATGAAATAAAATAAAATTTAAAACAATAGACTGTAGGCCTAAATTATCTTAATCAATCCTTGTGTCCCTATGTCACTTTTCTTGATAGGCAAAACTAAGAAAATAACATTTAAAACAATAGACTGTAGGCCTAAATTATCTTAATCAATCCTTGTGTCCCTATGTCACTTTTCTTGATAGGCAAAACTATGAAATAAAATAACATTTAAAACAATAGACTGTAGGCCTAAATTATCTTCATAAATCCTTGTGCCCCTATGTCACTTTTCTTGATAGGCAAAACTATGAAATAAAATAACATTTAAAACAATAGTCTGTAGGCCTAAATTATCTTAATCAATCCTTGTGTCCCTATGTCACTTTTCTTGGTGACACACAAAACTATGAAATAAAATAACATTTAAATCAATAGTCTGTAGGCCTAAATTATCTTAATCAATCCTTGTGTCATTATGTCACTTTTCTTGATAGGAAAAACTATGAAATAAAATAAAATTTAAAACAATAGTCTGTAGGCCTAAATTAGCTTAATCAATCCTTCTGTCCCTATGTCACTTTTCTTGATAGGCAAAACTATGAAATAAAGTAAGATTTGAAACGATAGTCTGTAGGCAAAATTATCTTCATCAATCCTTGTGTCTCTATGTCACTTCACTTGATAGGCAAAACTAGGAAATAACATTTGAAACAATAGTCTGTAGGCCTAAATTAGCTTAATCAATCCTTGTGTCCCTATGTCACTTTTCTTGGTGACACACAAAACTAAGAAATAAAATAACATTTAAAACAATAGTCTGTAGGCCTAAATTATCTCCATCAATCCTTGTGTCCCTATATCACTTTCCTTGGTGACACACAAAACTGAATGAAAATGAAATAACATTTAAAACAATAGTCTGTAGGCCTAAATTAGCTTAATCAATCCTTGTGTCCCTATGTAACTTTTCTTCATAGGCAAAACTATGAAATAAAATAACATTAAAACAATAGTCTGTAGGCCTAAATTAGCTTCATCAATCCTTGTGTCTCTATGTGACTTTTCTTGGTGACACACAAAACAGTTTCCCTTCTCGTGCCCCTTCATCACATTCTTGGATAACATGTCTGATAACCTCCCTAGCTTCGCTGTGGATAGTCTTTCCTTTCTTCCGGCAGGGTTCCATAATAGTAATACAAAGTAGCACTATAATAACATAAATATTTTATAACACAGTTATGTAAGTCTCAATATATAAATCACTGTTCAACACTTACAACACACAGACAAGATCAACACTACCGAACTGTTCAACTGGCCATTTGTATCATCAAAGGGAGACTGGCTGCTGGCTGGCTGGCTGACGATACTTTTAGGAAGAGCCATAGCCGAGACGACAGAGAGAGAAAGCTGCTCCCTCGTGTCCCACCTCACGTCCCGCTAGTCTTCTCATCAGCTCGCATCTATACTTTTAATCCCTTTCATAAAATAGGAAACATGCACTTTTTGTTTTCGGAAAAAAACACTTGGGGAAGGGGGAGGGGCGGGTAGAAAGGACTGAAAAGTGAGGTGTATTCTTTGTATTAGGATATTGATACCTCAAAAACTGAAGACGTTACAGATGTAAAAATTGGTGATTGGAATCCCCTTTAAAGGTAAAGTAACACATATTCCTTTGATTTCGGAAAATCCAAATAAGGGGGGGGGGGGAAGAATTGAAAAATTATTCAATTATTTGTATGATGGCACTTATATCTTGTGAAAACTAAAGTTGATACAGACGTGAAAATTGGTACTTGGAATCTCCTTTAAAATAAAGAAACGCGCATTTTAAGGGAAAAATAAACTTGGGGGAGGGGGTGAAGAGGAATTTAATTCTCTTTATGAGGACACATATCTCGAAAACTGAATACGTTACAGTCGTGATAATTGGTATTTAGAAGATCCTTTATAAATAAACACGCATTTTTTGTTTTCGGAAAATTCACTTGTAGGGAGGGTGAAAGAAAGTGAAAAAATTTATTTTATGTGGATACAAATATCTCAAAAACTGATGGTTACAGAGGTGAAAATTGGTGTTTGGAATCTCCTTTAAAAATAAAGAAACACGCATTTTGGTGGGCGGGAATTAACTTAACGGGGGTGGGGTAAAAAAGGAGTTTAATTTTTGTGAGGATACTTAAACCTCAAACAATATGCTACAGACGTGAAAATTGGTATTCGGAATCTTCTTTAAAAATAAAGAAACACGTCTTATTTTGTTTTCGGAAATCTCCTTACTGGGGGGAGAGAATAGCAATATTCGTTGAAATATTTGTGTGAGGATATTTATATCTCTAAAAGATAAAGATGTTACAGACGTGAAACATGGTACTTGGAATCTCCTTTAAAACTAAACACTCTTTTTTTGTTTTCGGAAAATCGACTTGGGGGGGGGGGCAAGGGGTGAAAAATAAGTAAAGAAGGAGTTGAATTTTGTTTAAGAGGATACTTATATCTCTGA
The DNA here is from genome assembly GCF_040414725.1 of Anabrus simplex. Classification (NCBI taxonomy): domain Eukaryota; kingdom Metazoa; phylum Arthropoda; class Insecta; order Orthoptera; family Tettigoniidae; genus Anabrus; species Anabrus simplex. Next base: position 625,463,880 of record NC_090266.1, on the reverse strand, counting down.
AACTGAAGATGTTACACACGTGAAAGTTGGTATTTTGAATCTCCTTTAGAAATAAAGAAACACATATTATTTTTATAGGAAAGTCCACTGAAAGGGAGAGGGGTTGGAGCAAAGGGAAAAAGAAATTGAATTGATTTTATGAGGATACTTATATCTCTACCGAGATCGATAGCTGCAGTCGCTTAAGTGCGGCCAGGGTCCAGTATTCGGGAGATAGTGGGTTCGAACCCCACTGTCGGCACCCCTGAAGGTGGTTTTCCGTGGTTTTCCATTTTCACGCCAGGCAAATGCTGGGGCTGTACCTTAATTAAAGCCACGGCCGCTTCCTCCCCACTCCTAGCCTTTTCCTTTCCCATCGTCGTCATAAGGCCTATCTGTGTCGGTGCGACGTAAAGCCAATAGCAATATACTTATATCTCAAAACTTAAGATGTTACAGACGTGAAATTTGGTACTGTATTTTGAATCTCCTTTAAAAATAAAGAAACACGTACTTTTTCGGAAAATCCACTAAGGGGTTGAAAAGAATTGAAAAAGTGGGTGAATTTTGAAAATGAGTACCAGTATATCTACTTTATGTGACAAATACTTAACAAGTTACAGACATGAAACTTGGTATTTCGTAAGTCCTTTAAAAATATAGGAACACGTACTTTTTGTTTTCGGAAAAGGCACTTAACGGGGGTGAAAAGAAGTGAATAATTTTTAATGAGGATTTTTATATCTCACAATCTGATGATGTTAAAGACGCGAAAATTAGTTTCGAATCTCCTTTAAAAGTAAAGAAACATGTATTTCTTTTTGTTTTTGGAAAATGGGAAGGACTGAAAAGGGGTTAAATTCCTTTTATGGGGATTCTTATAGCCTATCTCAAAAACTGAAAATGTTACGACGTGGAGACAGATATTTGGAATCTACTTTAAAAATAAACATTATGTTTCGATTTGAGAGAAGATTCTTTCTCATATGTACCGTTCTATGTTGCATGGTCATCTTAGCCCCAAAAGCCAATAACCTAAACGTGGTTTTCAAAGAGTTTCCGGGGTAAATGAAATTCAATTTGTCGGTGAATGTCTATACTTTAGGGATTTTCAGATAATAATCTTAGCACAGTACCAAGGAACGATTACTTTTATCCACGCGAGCGAAGCCGCGGGTAACTGCTAGCTTTAATATGAAGAATATAAGCAGACTTTAACGAGTTATTCATTTTGTCTAGTGTTTAGCGATGTATATTGTGCATATCAATGTGTATATTTCCATAATGTAACATTTAACAAAATGGATCGATCGTGCAGCGTACATTGTTGTAAATCAAATTATGCTGCCACAGACTCTCCGGAAAAAATCCTATAGTAACAATTGTTGCAATTCCTAAATTCCTACATTTTTCCCAAATGAACCTTCCTTTCACACGATTAAACTCCCCAAAGATATGAGAAATCCTGATAAAACGATCACAACAAGTACTAGAGACGGACATTGCCAAATGGAGTGAACAAGATTAAATATCTTCATTTTGTGACATCAGGAGGATGCTTGGAGGCAAACAGGTGGCTCCATTTGCTGTTGTAAAGAAGGATGTTAGTGGTGTTTTTATTAAAATATATGCTAGTGAATATGCGTTTTAAATTGTCGAGTTCCTTGAATGTGAAAGTATTTGATAAGAATCTGTGTGCGCCTACGAAGAAGTTGAAGTGGATATTGCAGTGCGAAGAAAAAGGGGATCTTGAGTATAAGCGGAGTAAGCAGGAGAATTTGGGGAACCATCTTTCAAATTACAATGACGAGCGTTTTTCCACCTCTCGTAGGATATTTATACTTGTGAACTTTTTGAAAGATACTATCGTAACCTCCCAGCCGAACCGAATATGAGAGTAAGCTTAATCGAACAGACTTCAAGTTCGATACCTAAAATAACAGCAAAAACAACAGGACTAACGTTACGCTCACCACGCGTAAACCTAACCTAACCTAACCTCCCAGGCTGACCTAATACGAGTGTAAGCTTAACCTATCAGACTTCAAGTTCGATACCCGAGCTGACTAAACACTGCAGGCCTAACGTTACGCTGTCCACGCGTTAACCTAACCTCCCAGACGAACCGCATAAGAGTGTAAGCTTAACATAACAGACTTCAAGTTCGATACTCGAGCTAACTGCATAAAATTGCAGGCCTAACGTTACGCTGACCACACTTTAACCTAACCTAACCTAACCCAACCCTCCAGTCTAACCGCATATGAGTGTAAGCATAACCTAACGGACTATAAGTTCGATACCCGGACGAACTGCATAAAAGTGCAGGTCAAACGTACAGCTGACCACACTTAACCTAACCTAACTCACATGCTGGCAAAATGTTTAGGCTTAACTTTACGCTGACCAGCCGTTAACCTAATCGGTTGCTCTTCCCTACACCCTGGCTAAAAGAGTAGGCTTAATCTTACGCTGACTACTTGTTAACCTAACTGAACTTCCCGGACTTGGAGCTGAACGCAGAACAAGGTGGCGGCTGCACATGAGACTAGCGAGATGGTGTAAAGCATAACACATGTACGTTATGCATAGGGGACGTAACATTTGGCAAGCATCATTCGGGCTCGAAGTTGAACCTAACCTCCCAGGCTAACCACGTAAGATTGAAAGTTTAACTTAACAAATTTAAGTTCGATACCCGGACTAACGGCGTGAAAGTGCAGGCTTAACTTTACTCTGACCAGGCGTTAACATATCCGACTGCCATTCACCACACTCTAGCTAGATATTCGAACCTAGACTTTAGTAAAATATACAAGATGATACATGATTTAGGGGCTTTTGCAGCTGAGCTTGAAACAAGATGGCGGCACGGGACTGGGGAGCTGGCGTTAGGCGTAATAATATGCTTTACTCATAGGGTTGTAACATTGCGAAGCATCTTTGGGGCTCGATGCTGACCGACTGCAGAGGCATTCATCCACCTTTCGATCATCAGTATCCTCAACCTACTCCTCCTCTAAATCATCCTCCTCCTCCTCATAATTAGCAGCGTATAAATTCCTCCACCTCCCCCTCCTCCTCATACTTAGCAGGTATGAATTCCTCCTCCTCCTCCTCCTGAGTGCAAGTACCTAACAGGCACGGATTTGACGTCAGGCTTATCCTTAAAAGGGCGTTACAGACTTAGGTATGAGATTGGATCCCAGGCTTAATCTAACTAGACAAGGTGAGCCATGGTCCAGGGGCTTTGATGCTGAGCTTGGTGGAAGCTGAACTTGAAACAAGAGAAGTGTGAAAGAACAAAAGGGCAAAAGGACTCAAGGGACAAAACGGCTCACGGGAATACTCAGCGGTCCAGGGATCAGAGCTAAATTTGGAAGGGCAAAAGTGCAAAAGGGAAAAGGCGAAATGGTTAAAGGACAAAAGGAAAAAGGCCTAAATTGCAAAAGGGCAAAAGGGCTATGGCTCAGAGCAGACCTTGGACGGGCTAAAGGGCAAGAGGGCTAAAGGACGAAAAGACAAGGGGGCCAAATAGCTAAATGGCTAGAGGGCGAAAGGGTAAAAGGGATAAATGGCTAATGGTCAAAATGGCTAGTTGGCAAAAGGGCAAAAGGGATAAGGGGTTAAAGGGCTAAGTGGCTGAAGAACAAAAGAGCAAAATGGCAAAGGGGCTAAATGGCTAATGTGTAAAATAACAAAAGGGCTAAATGGCTAAAGGACAAAAATGCAAAAGGGCTAAATGGCAAAAGGGTTAAAAGGCAAAAGGTCGAAAGTTCTAAAGGCCAAAAGGGCAAAAGAGTAAAAGGGATAAATGGCAAAAGGGCTAAATGTAAATGCATAAGGGTAAAAGAGAAAAGGGCTAAATGGCTCAATGGAAAAAGGGCTAAATGGCTAATGGGCAAAAGGGCAGAAGGGCAGAAAGGAAGAAAGAAAGAGGGTAAAGTGCAAAAGTGCTGAAGGGCTATGGTCAAGGGCTTATAGCTGAACTTGGAATAAGATAGAGACACGGTGCAAGGAAGATGGTGTAAGGTTTAATACATGTGCTTTATTCATAGGGACATAACTTTAGAAAGCTACTTCAACGTCTTGAAGCTGAGCGGGTGCAGAGTCAAAGACGCTAGCAAATGACCTGATGCCTAACGCGCTGTTGGCTGTAATGTTTAGAACACTGAATTTTTTATTTTAACATTTCGTGATTATAGACTTGAACACTAGAGACTTATAGCAGCTTACAATATTGTTTGCATCACTTAATGATTACAACTTCGTGTTCAGAAATGAATTAAAGTTCCCGCTACATGTGACTGGGAATGGTACCCAGAGCTCTTCGCTTTGGACTGCAAAGTATCATGCTAAGTAAATTACTGTACACTGAAAGCGCGCGTTAACTTCAAAAGACCTAACATTTGAGCTGCGAAGATTAGAAAAATCCCCATCCCCTACTGGGAATCGTACTCAGCATTCCTTGCCATGAACTGTTGACTAGCACAATAACTAAATGATTGTGCGTTAAATTCAAAACACTCAACCTTCGAGTTACAAGAAATTAAAAATGAAATCACCGACCGACTAGAAATCGAACCGGTGGCTCCTTTACTTGGACAGCAAACAAGCATGACTGTGCATTGAAAGCTTGTGTGTTTAATTGAAACAAATGGCTTATGTGCTACAAGAATTGAAAATTAAAATCACCAATCGAACTAGGATTCGAACCTGGAGCTCACTTGGTCTCAAAGCTGAAGTGGTATTCATATATCTAACACCGAAAATTCAAAGAAGCAAAGAAAAAATCGCCGACGCAGGGTTTCGAACCTGGAGCTCATTTGGACTCAAAACTAAAGAGCTTAAGTGTATAAGAAGAAAAAATCCTCAACCCAACCTGAAATCGATGGCGAGATTTTCTGTTACTGAAGACTAAGTGTGGACTGTTATTTCGAGGTACGTTTACCGAATACGGAGGGAGAATGCAGCGAATAAGTAAGATCGTGACTCTATGTGCATCTAAGCAAAATATTTACTGCACGCGAAAGTTGACTAGACTTGGAAGTATTTGCTAAGACATGGAACACCCAGTTCCTTAGTTTTGCATTTAGCCAAGTGTGCACATCTCAGAAAAAATTGGTGACACGAGCAAGTTGACTAGACTTGGAAGTAACTTATTTCTTGAGACAGGGAATACAAAGTTCACTGTTTCCGCATTCAGCTCTGAACTATAGATTTGAACCCTGGAGACTTGCATTTGTGCTGTAATGTTTACATCACTTAGCACCCCACGTTTGAGCTGTGAGAAATTAAAAATTTCCCCAACCAGACTGGGAATCGAGCTCGCCACTCTTTCCCTTGGACTATAATAGTATAGGGTCAATTCATAAGTTCATAAATTCTTTTGGGTTGGCAACAATGCGACGTGAAGGGATAGCATATCGTTATTCCGTTGTTTTAACTGAGTTACTGAATTTAGTGTGTTGTGAAACACTGCTTTTCTTGAATTTGAACGCATTATTTGTGTATATTTCTGACAAACGGATATGGAATATCAAGTTTGAAAAATGAGCTTTTTCGACGCATTTTACTCTTTGAGTTTAACCGAGGATCCAGTGCAGCAGGAGCTGTGAGAAAAAATTATGAAGTGTACGAGAATGAAACAATTGCTGAAAGAACAGCACAAAAATGTTCTTCCCGCTTTCGATCAGGATGGTTTGAATTGTCTTATGATCCACGTTCTGGAAGACCTTCAGATTTTAACGAAAATCGCTTGAATGAGTTGCTTCATGAAAATCCTCGTCAATCAACGTGGAAAATGGCTCAAGTTTTGGAATGTGACCAGTCAACTATTGTACGCCATTTTCATTCGATGGGCAAGGTACAGAAATTGGGTATATGGGTACCACATGTGATAAGTGACAGTAACAAAAATCAAGGAATAAATATCTGCTCGGCATTGCTTGCTTGTGTGTTTGGTGGAACACTGAACCATGAACTTCTTCCGAAAAACGTAACGATTATTTCTGCTTTGTACAGTGACCAGCTAAGACGGCTTGCCGTTGCTATTGACAACAATGCACAAAGACAACTACCAGTCTTATTGCTCCGTGATAACGCTCGTCCACATACAGCGCAATTGACCAAAGGTGTGATTGCTGAACTTGGCTGGGAACCTCTTCCACGTCCTCCATATTATCCTGAACTTGCCCCCCTCCTCTCTCTTTCTAATCACATTCAGGAGCAAGTGTTTCCTGACGAAGCTCCTCTTGACCAATGGCTAACAGATTTCTTCCAGCCAAAACCAAAACAGTTCTACAGACGAGGCATTCAACTGCTATCTGAACTTTGGCACAAGGTCATAGAGAGTGGAAGTGAATACATCACTGAGTGATTGCGATTGAGAGTTACAGTGCGTGGCAGTGACAGTAAAATGAAGTAAAATAAAATATAAAATATAAGAACAGCACGAAACCATACATCGACCCAATAACTAAATGATTACGCTTTAAATTCGAAATCACTCAAACTTCGAGCTACAAGAAATTTAAAATAAAATCGCCGACTCAACTAGGAATCGAACGGGTGGCTCCTTTTCCTGGGCAGCAAACAAGCGTGCTAAATAATGATTGTGAATGAAAGGCTTGCGTCAGGACACCGCTCGATAATACATTTCGTATAATCGCGTTAGTAGCTGTTCTATAGAAAAATACAATATAACAAATGTTGTAGAAAATTATATTTCTAATTATTTTGTCAAAACATATTTTTCCGTACAAGTTATAATAGGAAAGATAATAATAAATCTATACATTTGCTGAGTTGCAAGATTTTTAGAACAGAATGTAGTTTTCATGCTAGAGTGACATAAATATGTCGACTCGATGTGAAAAAGAGAAATCACTTAAAACAATCCTCAGAGTGGGGGCTCGCACTTACCGTCTCTTGTGTACAAATTCACGGCCAACAGGATTTAATATTTATGTAGCTAACTCACTCTCTATAAAAAGGAAAGCGCGCGATATGCTGATGAAGGATCAAGCTTTGAAACGTTGACTTCGCCATGCAATGAAAGATTAGATAGAGCGTTAGCATAAGTCATGGAACTTAGCATGGAGTCAATGCCTCTACATTCTTTGAAATCATTTAAGGAAAGGCTTAGGAAAACAACAGATAGGGAATCTGCCACCTGGGCGATTGCAATAAATGCAGATCAGTATTGATTGATTTCTGTTCAAAAAATTATCGCAACTCAGCAAAAGTATACATTTATTATTATCTGTACGGAAAAATATGTTCAGGCAAAATGGTTAGAAATGTAATTTTCTACATCCCTTACGCCGTATTTTTCAATAGAACAGCTACTAACGCGATTATACGAAATGTATTATCGAGCGGTGTCCTGACAATATACATATCTCAGCCAAAAACTGACTTTACGTGCTGGAAGGTCGGTTATTTGATGTAAACGTAAGCTTTTAATGCATAATCTATAGTTAACATGATCGTCTGCAGTTCAAGTGAAGGAGCCCCCAGACAGAGATTCATCCTATGAACAATGTGAGAGTTTTGTTACTAGAAATTCGTCTATCATAGAACAACTGATTCCTATCTACAGTTGCAAAGAATGTTGAAAGACATCTTGAGGTGTATCAATCAAACACACAAGCTTTTAATGCACAGTCATTTAGTTAACACGCTTCTTTGCTTCCCAAGTAAAGGAGCCACCGTTTCCATTCCTAGCCGGGTCGAAGATTTTAATTTTAATTTCTTCTAGCTCGAAGGTTTGTTTTTGAATATAACGCATACTATTACAGTCTAAGGGAAAGAGTGCCGAGTACGATTCCCTGTTTGGCGGGGGAATTTTTAATTTCTTGCAGCTCAAACGTTAGATGTTAATTGATGTAAGAATTACAGCAGGCAATTGCAAGACTCTAGGGTTCAAATCTACAGCTTAGAATTAATTGTGGAAAGAGTGAACTTTGCATTCCCTGTCTCAAGAAATAAGTTACTTCCAAGTCTACTCAACTTGCTTGCATCACCAATTTTTGCTGAGATTTGCACACTAGGCTAAATGCAAAACAATGAACTGGGTATTTCATGCCTAAGAAAATACTTCCAAGTCTAGTCAACTTGCTCGTTCAGTCAAATTTTTGCTGGGATGCACATACTGTCACGACCTAAATTTACATGCTGCATTCTCTCTCCATAATCAGTTATCGTACTTTGAACTAACAGTTCACACTTAGTCTTCAGTGAAAGAAAATCTCGTCATCGATTTCAGGTTGGGTTGAGGATGTCCTCTTATACACTTAAGCTCTTTAATTCTGAGTCCAAGTGAGCTCCAGGTTCGAAACCCTGTGTCGGCGATTTGTCTTTGCTCAGAGTTAGATGTTTTAATTTTCGGAGTTAGATATATGAATACCACTTCAGCTCTGATTCCAAGTGAGCTCCAGGTTCGAATCCTAGTTCGGTCGGTAACTTAACCTTCAATCCTTGTAGCAGTAATGCCATGTGTTTCAATTAAACATACAAGCTTTCAACGTTCAGTCATGCTTGTTTGCTGTACAATAAAGGTGCCACCGGTTCGATTTCTAGCCTGTCGGTGATTTTATTTTTAATTTCTTGTAGCTCGAAGGTTGAGTTTTTTGAATTTAACGCACTATTATTTACTTATTATGATAGACAGCAGTCCATGGGAAAGAGTGCAGAGTTCGATTTCCAGTCGGGGTGGGGATTTTTCTAATTTCTTGCAGCTCAAGCGTTACGTGCTCTGAAGTAAACGCACGCTTTTAATGTGCAGTCATTTACTTAGCATGATACTCAGCAGTCCAAAAGGAAGAGTCTTGGGTTCCATTCCCAGTCACATGTAGCGGGAACTTTAATTCGTTTCTGAACACGACGTTGTAATCTCTAAGTGATGTAAACAATATTTAAGCTACTATAAGTCTCTAGTGTTCAAGTCTATAAGCTCGAAATGTTAAAATAAAAAAATCAGTGTTCCAAACACTAAAGCCAACAGCGCGTTAGCCATCAGGATGAATTGCTAGCGTCTTTGGCATTGCAGCCGCTCAACTTCAAGACTATGAAGAAGCTTTCTGAAGTTATGTCCCTATGAATAAAGCCCATGTATTAAACCTTACACCATCTTCCTAGTGCCGTGTCACCGTCTTGTTCCAAGTTCACCTGTAAGCTCTTTAGCACTTTTGCCCTTGAGCTTTTTTCCTTTCTGCTCTCCTGCCCTTTAGACAATTAGCCCTTTTGTCATTTTGGCATTTAGACATTTAGCCGTTTTGCCCTTCTGCTCTTTTGTTGTTTACCCCTTGGGCCACTTAACCCTTTAGCCCTTTTTTATTTTGCCCTTTATCCCTTTCGCCTTTTCGCCCGTCAGCCCTTTGGCCTTTTGCCCTTTAGTTCTTTTGTCGTTTGTTCTTTAGCCATTTAGCCCTTTTCTTCTTTTTACCGTTACCCATTTAGCACTTTTGCCATTTTGCCCTTTTGTCCTTCAGCAATTTGGCCCTTTATCCGGTGGCCATTTTTCCCTTTATCCCTTTAGCCCTTTTGCTAATTTCATTTGGCCTTTCGTCTTTTAGTCATTTAACCATTTCACCCTTTCGCCCTTTAGGTATTTAGCCCCTTTGCTCTTTTTTCCTTTAGCCCTTTTGCCCTTTAGCCCGTCCAAGTTAGCTCTGAGCCATCGCCCTTTCGCCCATTTGCCATTTAGACCTTTTTCAATGTTTCCTTTAGCTATTTAGCCTTTTGACCTTTTCCTACTGCCTTTTTTTCCTTTACCTTTTAGCCCCTTTGTCCTTCCAAGTTTAGCTCTGATCCCTCGACCACTGCTTATTCCCGTTAGCCGTTTTGTTCCTTTAGTCCTTTTGCCCTTTTGTCCTTTCACACTTCTCTTGTTCCAAGTTCAGCTTCTACCAAGCTCAGCATCAAAGCCCTGGACCATGTCTCATCTTGTCTAGTAAGATTAAGCCTGGGTTCCAATCTCAAACTTAAATCGGTAACGTCCTTTTAAGGTTAAGCCTGACATCAAATCCGTGCCTTTTAAGTTAAGCTTGAAGTCGAATCCGTGCCAATTAGGTTAAACCTGCACTCAGGAGTAGGGAGGGAATCATACGGTACTAAGTATGAAGAGGAGGAGGATGAGAAAGATGATATAGAGGAAGAGGAGGAGGACGAGGAAGAAGAGGAACGACTCTGCAATCGGTCAGCATCGAGCCCCAAAGATACTTCCCAATGTTACAACCCTATGAATAAAACATATCTATTACGCCTAACACCAGCTCCCTAGTCCCGTACAGCCATCTTTTTCAAGCTCACCTCCGAAAGCCTCTGGTCCATGTCTCATCTTTTCTACTTAGTTTATACCTGGGATCAAATCACTAACTAGAGTGTAGGGAATTGGTGCTGGATAGGATAACGGTTGGTCAGCGTAAGGTAAAGCCTGCAATTTTAATCAGTTATTCCGGGTATCAAATTTAAATTAAGTTGAGGTTACATTCTTATACCGTTAGCCTCGGAGGTTAGGTTCGGCTTCGAGCCCCAAAGATGATTCTCAAATGCTACGTCCCCTATGCATAAAGTGCATGTATTAAGCTTTACACCATCTCCCTAGTCCCATGTGCAGCCGCCATCTTGTTCCTAGTTCAGCTCTGAACCCCAGAAGTCACCTTCCGACATTAGGCCCCACTGAATAAAGGAGACGTATTTAGCCTTATAGATGCCATCTTCTTCCAAGTTCAGCTCCAAGCTCCCTTAAGTAACTTTGGAATGGTATGGCCCTATGAATAAAGCATACTTATTAAGCCTTATAGCTTCCATCTTGTTCCAAGTTCATCTCCAAGTCCGGGAAGTTAAGCTAGGTTAACGAGTGGTCAGCGTAAGATTAGGCCTACACTTTTAGCCAGGGTGTAGGGAAGGGCAACCGGTTAGATTAACGCTTAGTCAGCGTAAGGTTAAGCTTGCACTTTTGCCAGCATATGAGTTAGGTTAGGTTAAGCGTGATCAGCGTAAGGTTAGACCTGCACTTTTATGCAGTTCGTCCGGCTATCGAAGTTAAAGTTTGTTAGGTTAAGCTTACGCTCATATCCGGTTAGACTTAGGTTAGATTAGGTTAACGAGTGGTCAGCCTGACGTTACGCCTTCAGTTTTATGCAGTTAGCTCGGGTATCGAACATGAATTATTTTAGGTTAAGCTTACACTCGTATTCGGTTAGGGTGGGAGGTTAGGTTAGTTTCGGTCAGGTTAACTCGTAGTCAGCGTAAAGTTAGGCCTGCAGTTAGCTCGGTTATCGAACTTAAGGTCTTTTAGGTTAAGCTTACACTCTTATGCGGTTAGCCCGGGTGATGAACTTTGAGTCTCCTAGGTTAAGCTTGGGCTCTTAGGCTTCGAACTAGGGACTGTACGGTTAATGCCGTTAGGCCTGGGTTCAAACCCGAGGTCTGTAAGGCTAAGCTTGGATATGTGCCCTGCGTAAGATCATGTGAGGTTAAGAGCGCGCTCTTAGCCATTCGGCCTACTTTTGAAGTGAGTTCATGTGAGGTTAAACATGAACTCCCTGTCAGCAAGTTCCAAGAGTTTGAGACCTTTCCCAGGGGGACGGACGTGGAGGTGGGCGCAGAACTGTCCAAAAATAACTACTCACCACGAACATGTTATAGGTACCGGTATACAGATAAATATATATTACAACTTCGATACATAATATTTACAGTATGATGCAATTAAATACCAACTACATCTGTTTCAAATATCTCCTTTGTTGAATAAAAAGGTTGTTACAACAGCCAGTGCTTCAATCTTGTTTTAAATGTATTGCTAGGAACAACATGTACCCTAGTTGGTAATCTGTTAAAGAGCTTCAGCGGATAAATTAGATGATTTTCCCTTGTTTTCTGTAATCTGCAAAGGGGATATTCACCTGGTTTCTACTGCTCGTGTTGTGATTGTGGATGTCATTTCGGTATGTAATATGTGATATGTTTACGTTGCTTAATGCAGTTGTACAGACTAACTACGGTCATGAAATAATTATCAATGAGCAAGAGACTAGGATATCAGACGAAGAGCTTTCCTTTGGATCACAAGAAACTCTGGTATTCTACTGCATTCTCCCCACAGTAGAATTCCATATTGCACAATGCTATGATAAAATGCCAAGTATGCATTTAACATGTAATTTCTTGGGACTTAATTAATCAAAAATCAAATCAATCAATACTGATCTGCATTTAGGGCAGTCGCCCAGGTGGCAGATTCCCTACTTGTTGTTTTCCTAGCCTTTTCTTAAATAATTTCAATGACATTGGAAATTTATTGAACATCTCCCTTGGTAAGTTATTCCAATCGCTAACTCCCCTTCGTATAAATGAATATTCGCCCCAATTTGTCCTCTTGTATTCCAACTTTATCTTCATATTGTGATCTTTCCTTCCTTTAAAGACGCCACTCAAAATTATTCGTCTACTAATGTCATTCCACGTCATTTCTCCGTTGACAGCTCGGAACATACCACTCAGTCGAGCAGCTTGTCTCCTTTCTCCCAGTTCTTCCCAGCCCAAACTTTTCAACGCTACTATTTTGTTGGAAATCACCCAGAACAAATCGAGCTGCTTTTCTTTGGATGCTTCCAGTTCTTGAATCAAGTAATCCTGGTGAGGGTCCCATACACTGGAACCATACTCTAGTTGGGGTCTTACCAGAGACTTATAAGCCATCTCCTTTACATTCGTAATACAACCCCTAAACACCCTCATAACCATGTGCAGAGACCTGTATCCTTCATTTACAATCCCATTTATGTGATTACCCCTATGAAGATCTTTCCTTATATTAATACCCAGATACTTACAATGATCCCCAAAAGGAACTTTCACCCCATGAACGCAGTAATTAAAACTGAGAGGACTTTTCCTTTTTGTGAAACTCACAACCTGACTTTTAACCCCGTTTATCATCATGTCATTGCCTTCTGTCCATCTTACAACATTATCGAGGTCATTTTGCAGTTGCTCACAATCTTGTAACTTATTTATTACTCTATAGAGCAAAAAGCCTTACTTCTGATTCCACTCCTTTACTCAAATCATTTATATATATATATATAAGAAAACATAAAGTTCCAATAATACTTCCTTGAGGAATTCCCCACTTAATTATTACAGGGTCAGATAAAGTTTCACCTACTCTAATTCTCTGAGATAATTTTTTCTAGAAATATAGCAACCCATCCAGTCACTCTTTTGTCTAGTCCAATTGCACTAATTTTTTGCCAGTAGCCTCCCATGATCCACCCTATCAAATGCTTTAGACAGGTCAATTTGATTTCAAGTGGGAAGCTCTATGTGTTCGTAAAGTTACAAACAATCAAATTTTGGAACTGAATAGAACAGAACAGACTGACAGAATATTTATTACATTTATCAGCTGATATTTCAGTTTGTTTGTTTTCTCTAATTCTATAACTCTATTTGTTAATGACTTGCGACGCAGCTTTGCATTTATTGACTGCTCCATCAGTTCATTGGCTTCGAACTTTTCTGTAACTGTTGCTTGTTTATATTGTTTCCTATCATTATTTTATAAATATGCATTCGCCTTACTCCTATCTTTTGACTTGTTTCCTCATATTCCCAACTCCACCGTATACCACGGTGTTGTTTGTATACGCAATCGCGGGCCGGTAAATATAGTATACAATCGTGGAACACCATAAATATCAATGCACTGTTTGAAATGATTTATTTAAACATGAAATTCAGAATGGAATTGAATTGCATCCCTTCACATCTGATCCAAACACACACAAGTTCACAGTCAGCTGTGCTCCAAGTAGCTACTCTAGCGCTACGTGGTGAAGGAACATGTATCAACCAGTGCTTGTAGTAACACTGTTTTAATTTCTATTAGTCCCATGATTAGTCCTATTGAGACCTTTCATAGTATGTTGTTTCTGAATGTTAGTGTTTGTGGTACCGGTAATTACGCGATGGGAGGTGTGAACATTTTACACGTTATGGTATTTCACTTATTCGAATTATATTCGTGTTGTAAATATTCTTTGATATAAGTTATTCTCCTAGGAGTTGCCATGGTAACTGGAAAACAAATTCTCCGCATTGCATGGTACGGCTGTAAAATTGCTGTATAGTGCAGTATAGTGTGAAATGAGACGTTCGAGGTGTGTGTTGTGTCACTTGAAACTGATCAATTGTAAGACAGGTTTTCATTTATAATTGAATAGACTCAAGTCTGTGATATTTTTCTAGAAGATTTACTGTCACAATTTAAGGAGAATGAGTGTCTGCAAGATTCTAGACGGTTCTAATAGGAATCGTTGCATCGTCATACTAAATAATACATTGCGTGGCTATCGGCCTGACAACATTTTGAGTGATGCTCGGCTACTATTAACTTTACGGAAGTGTTACCGTAGAGAACTGAGTCGTAGCTGGGTTACCTGTAATCATATTGCAGTGTCAAATTTCAGCGAACACCGGTGGCGTAACGATGGTGAAGATTGTACAAACTTTCCATTTCTATGGAGAGCTGCTATTATTGGAGTGTTCTGTTTAGATAATCGGGATGATGGTAAGTTGAGTCTCCTGTTAAAATTTATAGCAGAGAAATATCGGAATTGAACTTGTAATTGTACATTGGAAGCTACGCATTATAACAGTGCTTGTATCCCTCGTTGATGGTGCAAATTATTGCAACACATTTTGTGACTAGAAGTTTCTAGACGAACACAAGTATGTTGAAAGTATATACACTAGCCCGTTTGAGAATTTGGGGTTTATCATTGGGTACACCCTCACATCGGCAACAGGTGATCAAATTTCCTAATTATGAATCCCCAAAAGTTTAATGATTAGTCTTTTGCAAGAAACTAGAAATCAGCCTTTGGGCTATAAGTAAGCTTTATCTCGCGATCTAGATTTAGTTAATGGGTTTATAAGAACTCAGTCTTGTTAATTTCATACAGTCTTTTAATTTGCCTATCGTTAATATACTTTTAACACTTGTATATAAGGTAGATGCACCTATAGCTGACAGCCTAACTTAAGATATAAAGAAATGAGAATATGTCCACTCATCAGTTTGTAGTTTAAATATGTCTCTTTGGAAGAAAAAATGAATGGGCAGTAATGAAAGTTATGATCTACATCTGCAAGTCCTTTGTGTGAAGAGGGGCATCAGCAAACTTAAGTTTGGAGGGAACCATAGCATTTTTCATAAGGAGGTTAACGCAAGTAAATGAGGTATTATATGTTGTTTATCGAGTTCTGAAAGTTAAATCAATGTTTGATAGTATGTACAAAGTCATGAATCCGAAGTAATATAGCAACTGCTAAAAAAAATATAACTAACAAGTTATATCCATACTGAATAAAAGTCTCTAAAAAACTGAACATAGCCCCTGGTGATTATACTGAAATACAATGAGCAGATATGAAGTAATAGAACATAGAAGTAAAAATCAAAAAGCAGCTTGATCATAGACGGACAGATAGGCCCTAACTAAGAAGGTAGATAGTTACTCGGATACTTAGATACTCTATTGATACTACGATCACAAGAAAGCTCGATGAATGTGTATGAATTCTGTATGGTGGCTGAAGTGGAAGTCATAAATTATGCAGGGTTAGCCATTGGTACACCATAGAGGGCTTCAAACCTATACCTGACACTTGTCAGCGTATAGTGAGAAAATTATTTTGGTCTGTTTCAGATTAGAAACATTCAGTTTACGCTATATGGGTAGTAGATATGGTGGCCGTGATTGTTAAGGCATCAAGTCTGTATGGTCTGACACAGGTGCTAGCCGGTTCGAGTCCCATTGGTTGAAAAAAATGTCACCATCAGAATGTTGGCGGCAGGGTAAAAGAGGTGGTATACAATTTCTAATCATCAGATTGCATTCCAAACGCCTGGATTAAATTCCAGACATCTCCGCATAGCTCATGGTGAGTGACGGCATGTGACCCTGTTGTTGGTGATTCGTTCATCGGATGGTGGCATGAAGCCTTGATCAGATCTGTTGGTGCTATTCGACTGCTGTGTTATGTGCCGACACCGGGTTCACCTTCTCCCTTCCTACTATCGCATGTCACGTCTTTCACTTCATCTCAATAACTCCTCAATGAGGTTAATATCAGGAAGGGTGTCCAGTCGTAAAAACTCTCTACGAAGATTCATCTATTTACATACCTGACCCTGTAGAGAAACGGGACAAATGTTGGACATAAACAGGTAGCTAGATATAATAAACTTTCTCTTTGTGATTCTCCGATAAGGGAACCTGAAGCTGACCCTGTGTGTCAGTTATAGGCAGCTGTTGTGAACCATAAGCCAAAGCTGATACAATGTGCATATTTTAAAAACATGGTCACGCCTATCTTTCAGGTGGTGATATATAATAGACCCTCAACAAAGTATATGTCTAAGGTACCGACAGTCACCTATGGCTGCTGCATTGGATGAGGTGAAACAAGGAATGCCAATAAATACAGCAGCTTCAAAATAAGGGGTACCAAAAACTGTTCTTCTGTACAAGGCTAGGGGGGAAGAATCCTGCTTAGAATGGATATCTGTAATGTTTAGGCTGTAACTTATTAACAAATGGTTAGGGGAACCAGGAGCAATTAGAAGATTATCATGCTAAAATATGAATACTTATAAATTCTGTAACAATTAATATTAACCAATAAAATGTGACACAGATTCTGAACAACCTTAAGATGTAATTCCCTATCAAACTTTATTTATTTTCCTACGTATGGTATTTACATAATAATGTTCTAATTACCTCTGTTTCCCCTAGTTGATTAAAGGGTAATGTATTTTGTTGTTATAATCCGTGTCAGCTATAGGTGGAAAAATTGTCAACCTTTAGGAGATGAGGAAAAATGAGATCAGCTAAAGGTACAAAAACACATATTTTAAAAATTAACTTAAAGGAATAATTATTGTTTACATGAATATTTTCTTTTTATGCATCTTGTTGGGCACAGAGATCTATTTTCTCCTGACAGGTACAGAATTATGAAAGAGCATAGTTGCTCCGAACAGGTACGATATTAGAGTCTGAGCTCCAAAATACATAGAGGCTAGCCTCAATCCAGCAATTGGTTGCTATTTACGATTTAAATTACACTGGTAACCCCTAGGGTGCCCCCACTTCATAGTGTTCATACACGTGTTGCCACATGTTGGGTTTACCAATTAGTGTTTCACAACCAGGAAAATTACTGTTCCCCAAGGTTGATGAGAGGCTAAGACCCAAGAGCGAGGTCCCACCCAAGGATTGAGCAGAAGGTTGATTGCTGCATCTCAGCATCTTCCCACGTTGACAGGCCCAAATAAGGTAGAGTTTGGAGTCGTCGTCGGTGCAAGGCGGGCCCGAATCCTGCGTCAGCATCTCTCTCAGATTCACTGCTCATGGCCTCAGGTGTAATCTTGGGCACTGTAACAGCGAGATTTGGTGGCCAGAGTAGCTGTCGTACAAGATGTTACATATATACTTGAACGTGGCTGGCGACATTGGAGGAGGGGCAACAGTGAGTTTCTGATTCATTTTGGAGGCAGGGGTGACTATGGCAGAATACATAGAAATTTTAGAAGGGAGGATTTTTACAGCAAACACAATTAAGTTAAAATTCAGGATGCATCCTACTTATGAACAAATACTAATTTAAATACATAATTCCTAATACAACAGAAAGAGCAGAAGTCCGTATCTTTACTTAACACCAAATAAGGGGACATGAGTTTTCCTAATAATACTTAAACTTCATCTTTCATTCCAGCAACTCTCTCCACTATCATTTCATTTCATCTGTCAGTCATTAATCATTGCCTCAGAGGAGCGCGACAGGCTTCGGCAGCTGGAACTCTTCCTATACTCTCCACAAGATGGGGGCTTCATTCATTCCATCACTGACTGGAAACAGGTTGTAGGTTTTCATAAGGATAAACTTAGCACAACGCACTGGTGACTTACAGTCAAAAACTCTGAAACGTTGTTTGTAATCCAATATAACAAGTTTATTAATTATTAGAACCGAATAAATGGGATAAGGAAAATTCACGTAACTGGTTTAAACATTAATAATGTGATTTCATCTACACCGTTTTTATTTTATTTTTTTATTTTTTCATGTAATTGAGCTTTAACTGCAGAATAGCTCCCTCTGGAAATCAGTGATAGCCCACTGACCTCCGGATCTCAAAGATCTCGGTTCAAACATCTATGTTTATCTGATAAAATTAATTAAAACCCAGCCATAGATCGCCCAAGGGATATCTGATTTACTCTTGCAACTGGTAGAGTAAAACAGAACGTCAGTTATGAAGTGCAGGCTGACTAGATAGTGTTAGATCAAAATGTCTGCAATGGTACAGTAATAATATACCACGCGAGTTGGGCATGCGGTTATGGTCGCGTAACTGTAAGTTTGCATTCGGGAGGTGGTGGATTCGAATCCCACCATCGGCTGCCCTGTAGTTGGCTTTCTGTGGTTTTCCCATTGTCATACCATTGTACATTAAGACCACAGCCACTACCTTTCCAATCCTAGCCCTATTCCATCCCTCCATCGCCAGGAACCTGTGATGTGTTAGTGCGACGTTAAACCACTAGAAAAAGGAAAAAATACAGAATACTGCTCTGGTCTCCTTGAATGACCACTAGAGAGAAAAATTGCTCTCAACTGAGGGATTCTGCTCCAGGATAAAGCCCCTTTTGATCAAACTCTTGCAACACAACACAGTATACAGAAACACGGCATTGAAATCCTGTCACTTTTATTCTCTGAATCCTTCACTCTCTGATTTCCATCTCTTCCCACAAGTGAAAAAATAAGTACTGTATGTGGATGCCATTTTTACTTAGGCAATGAACATATGTTATTTTATGCACACTAAAGAGACTGATAAATGTTCTTTGAAAGTGGATTGATCATAATAAAACCAAGGACCAAGGGGGATGTTTTCATTCCCCTCCCCGAAGGGGAGGGGCGGGCCACCTAGAAGGTAACGCCTTCTCTCTGGCCAGGAGATTTGACGGGGTTCGGGGATTTGGAATGGTTTGAAGTTAGAAAGGGGGAGCGTTGGGTTTTAGTGAATTGGGGGAGTTTGACCTCTTGGCTAAGTGTGCAGCATGTGTCCTTGTGCTTTTTATTAAGAATTTCTTACAATGGTTACATGTTACAATGGTTACAATAGAGTACAAAGGTTATACATTAGTTTCTTAGTTGCTAGTGAGTAGGATGGGAAGGATTTGTTGGTAAAATGCGGTGATATTTGCTAGGGACGTGAGTAGAAGGTGGAGGAGGTTCGTATTATGGTGTGGATTCGGGAGATGGTGTTGGGGACGGGGTTGGTTGCGAGGTAGGTTTGGGCGGTTTTGGGTGGGGAGCGAGATGGTTCCACACGGTGTTGCTTCCCGAAGAGCTGAATTCCGTGTTGGATGAGGCGCTCTGTCTCTTCGGGAAGCTGGAGGTGTAGTCGCACCATGTAGGTCGGTCCGGCAGCATTCTGGATTCTGGTGACTTTCTTGGGTTGGAGTCCTGTGTTTCTAATTTCCTGCAGGATGAGCTCCGGTGGGATGGCTGGGTTGATGCCTCGGATGACGCAGCTGCTGGTGCTTTCTTGTGTTGGAGGTGATGGTGACTGGGTAGTTCGGTGAGGCCCGGACTCGGACTCGGGAGCTGGTGGTGGTGGTCGTTCTGTTTCCATTGCACTGTTGTGGACTTCTTCTTCTGATGTTGGTGGCCGGGTAGGGCTGGGGAGGGTTGATGTGGTAGGAGACATCATGATGGGAGTGGAATGGGCCATGGTTGTTGTAGTTACAGGAGTAAGGGGAGCGGTTCGGGCGGGGGAAGTAGCAAGGGTGGTGGTGATGGTAGTTACTGGGGTGGTGAAAGGAAGGGTTGACGGTTGGTGTGGTGGGAGGTAGGGTGGGGGGGTGTAGGGTGGTGGAGGTATCTTCGTTGGCGTTCGAGGTGACTGGGGTGGCTGGGTTCCCGGGTCCGGTCCGAGATCGTTTGCCATGTACGGTGGGCATGGCTCTGCGAGGTGTGGTTTGCCGTATATATATATACCATATCTGATGGCTGCGTGTACTGCCCGTTCTGTGGCTAGCTTGATTAGCACTCTGTCAGTAGGGGTGAAGTCAACTTGGATTCTTGAGAGATTGATTGCTGGAACTCCTTCGTTTTTGAGATAGGCCAGTAGAGCTGCATCGCTGAAGGAGAGATCTACACCGGTTAAGATGATGTTTGGCATGATGGGGAGGCCGGCTTCCTGCTTGGTGCCTGGCCTGATTATGTTTTATTGGGACGGCTAGGGCACGATAGTAGAGTTGTGGAGTCCCCTAGCCGTAATAAAAACGGTGTAGATCGTTTCTCGGATGATGGAGAGGCGATGTAATAAAACCATAATCTACAAATAGGACAAGTAGTTCCATTGTGTGAATTTAGCTGAGAAATTTATTTAATTAATGAACACTTACATTAAAGGAAAGAAATATCTTAATTAGGAAATAAGGGAAATATTAGTCAAATGTTGACCATGAAGAACCATGAACTGTTAGGTAGAAAAATTGCTAAAGTAATTGGAAAGTGAAGTTCAGTTGCTTATGTATTGATGTGGAACTTGTACAACTTGTAATTTGGTGGTTGAGATTAAGTTTATAGTACCATATTGTCATACTTCATTAATGAACTAAAATTAGCTTTTATAGTCTATATTATGAATATTACAATATTATAAAGGTGGAAATAATAAATGTTATGACTCTGACAGGAATGTCAGAAGAGTTGATGGGACTTGAGTGTGGTCAAGGGAAAGGGAGTGGAGAAGATGAGTAGAGGCTACATCCTATACTGAAGTAGAGAAGGTGAGGCAAACAATGGGGTAGAGTGATTAACAAAAGCCTGGATGAATAAGGTGGACTACATTAGTGACAGGATAATCAGAGTACGACTGAGGAGTGGAGTGAGAGAATTCATTCAAGTTTATGTACTCCAAACTGGAAATGGTGAAGAAAATATAGAGGAATTTTTGGAGACACTCCAGGAAGTAATCATCAGTGTAGAAGTAATAGTCATGGGAGACCTCAGTATATAGGTTGGAAATTATAGAATTGGGAAAGAAGTGGTTGGTCCCTTTAAATATATGGAAAAAGAAATGGCGAGGGGGATGAATTGATTGATTTTTGTGAGGGAAATAGAATGTTTGTGGGTAACACATGGTTTAGAAAGAAGACTAGTGGAAGGATCACTAGATATGGCCAGGGTGAAAGAAAGACAAAAAAGGTTCTTGATTAAGATTTGTTTTCTCAACCAAAAAATTAACAGGTAACAGCATTACCAGGTGAGGCATTTGATGGAAACCACAGAGTAGTGGTAGCAAAATTGTGAGAATAAAAGAGATAAGACGGGGAAAAATAAAAGTATGGAAATTAAAAGATAAAGGAATGCAGGAAAAATTTCAGGAGAAATTTAAACAACACATCCATATATCATAATTGGAAAGTGTAGAAGGAAAATGGACCTAATTTAAAAACACCTTCGTAAGTTGTGCAGAGAAGATTTGTGACAGAATTTTGGCGGGAGTGAAGGAAAAGGACACCTTGGTGGAATGGAAATGTGAGGGAGGTTGTTAAACGAAACATGGCAAGGATGGAATAGATATAGGAAAGAAGGAAGTAAGATTAAGTATCAGAAAATTAAAAGTGTAAGAAAATGGTAAATGAGGGAAAGAAAAAAATGTTGGGAGAGTATGTAAATGGTGGAAAAAGGATGTTGTATGGACCAATTAAAAAAAAAAAAAAAGAGAGAGAAAGAAAAATCTACAGAAAACAATTGAAGGAAGAGAGTAGAAATGTAATAATAGACACAGTGGAGATAAAGAATAGGTGGAAAGATTACTTCGATAAACTCCTTAGGGCCGGTATTATAATAGAGGTTTAAACTGTTGGTTCAGTTTAAACTTCAGTTTATCTGTTAGTTGCGTATTATAAAACTTAATCTTAAGTTCAACTAGAGATTAATTTTACTGCCACTCATCTACCGTTTAAACTGAAGTTTAAGAATACATAACCTTACAACATGGCAGAACGAATGGACCTGGAAGATATTTTTGAGGTGTTTGAAGAAGTATTAAGCGATGATGAAGAAGTAGTTCAAATTATTGAACGACCGCGGGCACCACGAGTTTTTCGAGCAAGGGCACGTCACTTTCATATATGGAATGAAACAGAGTTTTTAAATAGGTTTAGGCTTACAAAACAGACTGTCATAACCCTATTTCAGCAAATCGGTGCTAGAATAAAACATGCAACGAAAAGGTAAGAATGTAAAAATGAAATAAATTATTGAACTGTTTGAATGTTAAAAGTGTAAATTTTATAAAATAAAGTAACTTCCTTCCATTTCAGAAATCATGCTGTAGAACCCCTCAGTCAACTACTAATAGCATTGCGGTTTTATGCCTCCGGTAGTATGTTCATTACAATGGGAGATTTCGGAGGAATTCATAAGGCCACTGTTTCACGGACTATATTGCGTGTGACAGATGTTATAGCCTCCCTTGCTCCACAGCAAATAAAATTACCAGCAGAGGAAAATGACATGTTAGTAAGTAACAATCAGTTTTACAAAATTGCAAAGTTTCCCAGAGTGATTGGTGCCATTGACTGTACCCACATCAGAATACAGTCCCCTGGAGGAGATTCTGCAGAGCAATACAGAAACAGAAAGGGGTTCTTTTCATTAAACGTACAGGTTGTAGCTGATGCAAATCTGAAAATCAAGAATATTGTAGCAAGATGGCCAGGATCAGCACATGATGCTACCATATTCAGCAATTCACGACTGAGGGCTCAGTTTGAATCAGGTGTGCATGGCAGTTCTCTATTGCTTGGAGATTCTGGGTATGGCATCAAACCATATCTAATGACACCACTCCCGGAACCTGCTACTCCTGCGGAATCGTTGTATAATGAATCTCAAATAAGAACAAGAAACGTTGTCGAGAGGCTCTTCGGAGTTTGGAAGCGTCGATTCCCTGTTTTGTCTCTGGGCATAAGACAAAAGTTGAAAACTGCTCAGATGGTTATTGTTGCAACTGCAGTTCTGCATAACATTGCAAGAGACATGAATGAACCTGAACCAGACTTTGTACATATGGATGAGGACAGACTAGAAGGTATAATGGAAAGGGCGCTAGGGATTGAAGTAAACAGAGGTGGAGAATTTGTTAGGCAAATGCTAATTCAAGAATACTTTTCAAATTTATTGTGAAACTAATGTAACATGTAACTAAATGGCCAATTTGAGCAAAAAGTAACAATCGATGAGTTTAAAAACCACTATTATTATTATTATTATCATGAGTATTTCTGTATTATCATAGTAGTTCAATTATTGTCACATAATAATCATGTATCATGCTAGTGGAGTGTTGACTATTTAATTCAGAAGTGTAATAGGCCTATATGATGGCACTGAGTAATCACTACAAGTTTATGTGTTGTTGCACAGAGGATGTTCAATATAGAAATTTCAGATTTGTATCAAAACATTTCTTTAACCTTCATTGACATATTGCAGACAGAAAACAATACCACTATCATTTGCAGATCTATGTAATAGCATGCAAAGTACAAAGTCCAAATAGTGTAATTACATCATGGCAGATTTTATATTTTATAGGCCGAACATAATTAATAATTTACTTAAGGAACATTGGAACTGACATATAAAGACTTATTTACTTCAAACTTTATATGGTGAATGAATATGGTAATATAAAGCAATGTTCAAATTTTTATACTGTAGCCTACCTTGAACTGTTCCATAGCTATTAATTTATTTTCTGATAATTTATATCAAATGTCATAAAAAAAAGGCCTTTTGAAATGTAAGTCCCACTAAATCGATGAAGGTACAACCTTATTTCCCTATCAATGAACTTAGTTATTTTTGAGATTGAACATTTTACCATACGGAAATAATTTTCATCCTTTATCTGCTTCAATTTGAAAGAAATTACTTCAAATTTGAGAATATGAAAATTATTTCCAACCAAACCAATGAAGAAATTGTAAAAGTAATCTCTAAACTTATAGACAGGTCACTGAAGGACATACATGCCAATTTTTAGGCCACCATAAACAAAAATAATATGCAGGTTAGGTTTCTTGTGCCAGAAAATGTAGGACGGAGATACCAGTAATTGTATTTTTCTGTAAGCATGCATAATAAATTTCTGCAAATATTGAGATACGAACTTGACATTTTATGTGGTCCAAGTATATGGTAATATGAAGCATGTTAAAATTTCTATCACTGTATTTTGAATTGTTCCATAGATATTACCTAATTATATTCTGAGCATTTATATGAAAATTCATCAAATATTGAAAACATAAGGCGCACTAAATCGATGAAGGTACCACAATTCTCAGGTAGCTATCCAACACCTTATTTCCCTGTCAATTAACTTAGTTATCAATTTTGAGACTGGGCCAATTACCATACTGAAATAATTTTCTGTCTTTACCAGCTTCAATTTGCAAAGAATTGCTTCAAATTTGAGCATTTAAAAGTTATTTAGAACCAAACCAATGAAGAAATTGTAAAAGTAATCTCTAAACTTACAGACAGGTCACTGAAGGACATACATGCCAATTTTTAGGCCACCATAAACAAAAATGATATGCAGGTTAGGTTTCTTGTGCCTGAAAATGTAGGACGGAGATACTAGTAATTGTATTTTTCTGTAAGCATGCATAATAAATTTCTGCAAATATTGAGATACGAACTTGACATTTTATGTGGTCCAAGTATATGGTAATATGAAGCATGTTAAAATTTCTATCACTGTATTTTGAATTGTTCCATAGATATTACCTAATTATATTCTGAGCATTTATATGAAAATTCATCAAATATTGAAAACGTAAGGCGCACTAAATTGATGAAGGTACCACAATTCTCAGGTAGCTATCCAACACCTTATTTCCCTGTCAATTAACTTAGTTATCAATTTTGAGACTGGGCCAATTACCATACTGAAATAATTTTCTGTCTTTACCAGCTTCAATTTGCAAAGAATTGCTTCAAATTTGAGCATTTAAAAGTTATTTAGAACCAAACCAATGAAGAAATTGTAAAAGTAATCTCTAAACTTACAGACAGGTCACTGAAGGACATACATGCCAATTTTTAGGCCACCATAAACAAAAATGATATGCAGGTTAGGTTTCTTGTGCCTGAAAATGTAGGACGGAGATACTAGTAATTGTATTTTTCTGTAAGCATGCATAATAAATTTCTGCAAATATTGAGATACGAACTTGACATTTTATGTGGTCCAAGTATATGGTAATATGAAGCATTGTTAAAATTTCTATCACTGTATTTTGAATTGTTCCATAGAAATTACCTAATTATATTCTGAGCATTTATATGAAAATTCATCAAATATTGAAAACGTAAGGCGCACTAAATCGATGAAGGTACCACAATTCTCAGGTAGCTATCCAGCACCTTATTTCCCTGTCAATTAACTTAGTTATCAATTTTAAGACTGGGCCAATTACCATACTGAAATAATTTTCTGTCTTTACCAGCTTCAATTTGCAAAGAATTGCTTCAAATTTGAGCATTTAAAAGTTATTTATAACAAAACCAATGAATAAATTGTAAAAGTAATAACTAAACATATAGACAGGGCATTAAAAAACATACATGCTAGTTTTAAGACCACCACGAAAAAGTCTGGTGGGCATTCTAGGTTTTTATTGCTTGAAATAAAACAGCCCTTCTATTTACATCAAAATGGGATCTTTGGGATTTAGATTCATCTTTTAGCTGAGGACTTGAGTGTGTCTGATTTGGACAGAACCCACACACAAAGAAAATTTTATGCATAGTTTATAAGCTAAACCATGCCTGTTCCTCACTTGAAGTGAGAGCAAAATTTCCACATTCCACACATTTTAGGTGTTTAACCAGTTCATAGAGTGAGGTACAGTGTATCAAAATAAAGTGATCTCTTGTTAATTGGGAATCAGGCCTACTTTCAGATGTATTGCCAAACATTGTCAGCTTCTTCACACTTTTACTGCTAACATCAATATATACAATACCTTCTTCAATTGTAATTTTAGACTTCTTGGTGCTCCAGCATGCAGGGACGTAAATGCATGTTGAATTGCAGGTTGTTGTTGAATCACATTTTCACTAGGCCTACCTGTTTATTTCCACCAAGTAACAACTTGCTTTAGAGCCCTATCTTCACTTATTTTACTCTTATTTCTTGGCTTATGCCAGCATGAGCTAATGGCATGCATTTTAACACCATAAATTCACTCACAGAAAAGCAATAATACACACCATGATTATTTTGTTTACAAAACATACAGTCCTACCTGGGTACTACTTTAGTTATTAATTGCCACTAATTTGTTATGTATAGCCTACATTAATTACTACCAAAACAACTTATAAATACCTCCCTAAACATTAAACAATTATATCTGAAACTAAAAGGAAGGTAAGAGCATGGAATTTGCACTGATGTGATTTACAAACAAATTTAGGTTTTGTATACATTACATAGTAATAGTATGATATTTTTACTCCAGATAGGAGCACAACGCAGACACAGTGATTCAGAGGCAATTTCAAAATCTTCATCTTGCAATAAATTAAAGTACAGAGCATAATGGAGAGAAAAGTGTGTGCTACCATCGCAAGCCAACAGAAGGTGGCGTTTAAAAAGTTGTTCACCAGGCATTTAAACGTAATGCTGGGCTTTCAAAACTGGCGGAACATGGAAAATAATACCGCAAAATGATCCCTAGGGATTAGGAGTATATTAATATGGGAAAATAGAAATATTGATATTTTGTATATTTTAGGCCAAAAACTCAGGCCCAGTGTCCTTTAAGGCAAATCAAATTGTTACGATTTTTCATAACTTATTCCTTTTCTTTTGTAAAAGTTTTATTTGAATATGTAGGCCTACTTTATATTTCTATTTATATTACAAAAATGAATCATGAAAATGTATACAAATTAAATTACATCACACTTGGAATTGGCAAAATGCATAAATAAAATAATGTAAATTTTCACTGAACTGTTTTTTTCAAAATCATTATTTCTAGTTTCAACTTCTCTTGGTTCATTTCGAATTCCCTCCTCATAAAATCCAGTCTCATCTCGTGTTCTTTTCTCTTCATCTCAGCATCCTCTTCTTTTAACCTCATCTCTAAATTAATGCTAGCCTTTTGCAGGTCAATAAGCTCGCCTCTAGCAGCAGATAATTTGCTGTATTTCATACGGCAGTCCGTTGTCAGATCACTCTTCCTCTTCCTAGATCTTCCGTCAGTTTCTCTAGAGGGTCTGTCTGTAGCATCTGTAGTCTCCAAACCTTCAACATCTTCGATGACGGCATCAGCAATCAGGGAACTGGACACAGGTTGCCTCAACATTATGGGGTTCCAGCTTTTCCACTGCAAATCACTAACCTGCGAAGTGGAAGCTGAGGGAACAGAGTCACTATCGTGTACAGGTTCGAGCCCAGTGCTGCTTTCACCCATCAGTTCTATCACGGCATTATCCACTGCAGTTATTTTAATAGATGGAACTGACCCACCTCCGGTTTTGTATACTTCCTGTTTTTCATCCGCGAACTTTTTTTTTGTAGATTTCTTCACATTTTCATATTTAACTCGCAAATTTTTTCCTGATCTGGGTATGCCGCCACTATAAGAATTGAATTCCTCGGCAAGTTTCTCCCAGGCCAATTCTTTTTCTCTCCATGTTGTAGCGTCCGTCTTTTTGCACTCAATAATCCCACTGTATTTTTGTACTAATTACACAAGCAATTCTATTTCCCTGCACGTAAAATTAGGACAACGTTTGTTGTTATCAGCCATTTTCACTACAAGAAGTAAACAAAACATTATCGATAGTCTTCTTTTCTCGCAAGTCATTGCAAAACATTATCGACAGTCATCTTTTCTCGCAAGTCACTGCTACCAAGATCGTATATTTCCTTCTTCACCTCAGCTTAACTTGGCCGGACATTATAAGACTCAACATCTGTTTAAACTCTAGTTACAGTTTAACTCAATCTTCAGTTTAAACCTTCATTATAATACCGGCCCTTAATGTGAGAAATGATGCAGAAGAGGGTGTAGTAATAAATGAGGATGATCCATAAACAGAGAGTGATGTTGCAAAGGCCGAAGTGGAAATGGCTGTTAAACAAATGAAAACAGGAAACAAAGCTGAGATTGATGAAATATGTGTGGAAATGATAGAGGCAGCAGGACCTGTTGGTCAACATTGGTTATATAGGCTGCTAAGTTATATATGGAAAAAGCAAGTACCATATGATCGGTGTAAAAATTTATGAAAGATGATAGGAAGGTATGTGACAATTATTGAGGAATTAAACTGTTGTCACAAGTAGCCAAGGTATTAGAGAGAATAATAGAAAGGATGAGAGGAATGGTGGAAAGAAATGTAGAAGATTTTGACAGGGCAGGTCAATGATAGACCCTATATTTACCATGTGATTACTGATGGAAAAACAGTGAAAATAAGGAAAAGGTCTGGTGATGATATATCTTGATCTAGTAAGAAAAGTAAACTCGTGTCCTCGTCCTGGAGTGCTGCAGCTCTTTTTCAGGCACACTCCAATGGTGGTAAACTGCATGTAGCAACTTGCACACAGACCAGCCCTCTTGCCATTCTTAAATGACAGTATTGGGAATCGAACCCGGGCCCCCAAGGGTGGTAGTCAATACCACTAACCGTTACGCTATGGAGACTGACCTTGGTCTAGTAAAATGAAATGTCGTATGGCTTTTAGTGCCAGGATGGGTTCGGCTCGCCAGGTGCAGGTCTTTCTATTTGACTCCCATAGGCGACCTGCGTTTCGTGATGAGGATGAAATGATGATGAAGACAACACAGACATCCAGCCCTCGTGCCATTGGAATTAAACAATTAAGGTTAAAATCCCCGACCCAGCCGGGAATCGAACCCGGGACCCTCTGAACCGAAGGCCAGTATGCTGACCATTCAGCCAACGAGTCGGACCTTGGTCTAGTGAAAACATATGACAGTGTTAATAGAGAAAAGGTGTGGGAAACCCTGGAAAGAAAAGGATGTGGAAAGCAGTCAAGGGAACTAGTGAAAGCAATGTATTGGAAACTGTTCCAACTCCAGAGGAGAGAACAGATTCATTTAGAAACCAAAGTGGACTAAGATACGGAAGTGAATTTTCTTCACACATATTTATAATGGTTATGGACGAAATTCTAATTATATATTTTTTTTTTTTTTGCTAGTGGCTCTACGTCGCATCGACACAATGAAATTCTAAAGGAAACAAAGGCAACATACAGAAGCTATATGAAAAGATTGTTGTTTGCACATGACATAGTGATCTAGGGAGTCAACAGTACAGACGTGCATATCAAACGAGAGGCTTTAAATGAAAATATTGAGAAATATGGTATGAAAATCTGTGTGGAGAAGAGCAAAACAATGGTGATGACAAGTGGAGAAAGAGGAATCATTACTATCCGGGGACAAAACTGTGAGGTGGTTGAGTGCATCAAATATTTGGGAAGTGAAATAATGCAAGATGCAAGGTTGGATAAGGAGATCAGCAGAAGGATGCAACACCAGGTGAGTTAGCCGTGCGGTTAGAGGTGCACAGCTGTGAGCTTGCATCTGGGTGATAGCGAGTTCGAACCCCACTATTGGCAGTCCTGAAGATGGTTTTCCGTGGTTTCCCATTTTCGCACCAGGCAAATGCTGGGGCTGTACCGTAATTAAGGCCACGGTGGCTTCCTTCCCACTCCTATGCCTTTCCTATCCCATCATTGCCACAAGACCTATCTGTGTCGGTGCGACATAAAAAAAATGTTGAGGTCAGAAAAGAGATCAGGATAGGAAAACCGAGTGATAGACTGGAGAAGAATAAATTGAGATGGTTTGAACATGTTATGAGGATGGAGGAGGGAAGGATACCAAAACAAGTGTTGGAGGCTAAGATAGAGGGAAAGAGGGATTCCCAGAGCAAGATGGCTAGACTCTGTCAAATACAGTATAAGAAAAAGACTCGGCTGGAATACAGTTACTAAAGAAGAGTGGTTGAAGGAGAGGCAACTGTGGAGAAGTACAGTCAACACCTCAACCTGGCAGGAGCTGGACGAGGGGGAATGAAACTGATTATGATTAACAGATGATGAGTGACAGGGAGTTTAATGTAGATTAGAGATCGGAAGACCGAGCGAGTTGGCCGTGCAGTTAGCGGGCGCAGAGCTGTAAGCTTGCATTCAGAAGATAGTGGGTTTGAACCCCACAGTCCTTAGCCCTGAAGATGGTTTACCATGGTTTCCCATTTTCACACTAGGTAAATGCTGGGGCTGTACCTTAAGGCCACGACTGCTTCCTTCCCACTCCTAGCACTTCCCTATCCCATTATCACCGTAAGACCTATCTGCGACGTAAAACCAATTGTAAAAAGAAAAAAAACGAGATGGGAAACTTATTATAGTCCAGTGTCCCATTTCTCTCCAGGTTCCTCGCACAGTGTGACCCAATGTACATGTTTTTTGGACTCGACATAATAGACTGCATTGTGGAGACATTATTTTAAAGCCGCATACCACAACCGTTTGCCATTCTTGTCAGCCTAACATCAATTTATTTATTTATTTATTTATTTATTTATTTAGTTAGGTATTTATTTACACATATATTTTCAGTATAGGATATAATTTTAAGCATCTAATCAACAATTAACCCGTTCCTTAACATAAACATTGTGACATGGATCTCATGCGCTTTAGAACTCTTAAATCCAAACTAGCAAAGCCAAGATTCCATCCTGGCTACCTTGAACAAGGGAGATAACTGCTAACCAATTGCTCTGTTGAAGCTATCCCAGCTTGTTCACTTTTGTGTGGATTATCCTTCTCGTGTGAGTAGTTTATTCACCTAGCTTTTTCTCATGTGCAATAAAGTCGATCTGAGTAATGAATAATTTGGTGAGCAAACTAACTTCCTTTTTGTGAAATATAATTTTCATAACCTGTCATGAGAATTTGAGCATTAGCTTTGTTCATCTTAATTCAATTTATTTTGATTCACCTATTGCAATCCTGAGAGATCTCACAACCCCACTTCAAGGCAACCACCACCTCCAATTTGTTCTGTGTTTTATGTTGTTTTACTGAAAGTATTGGTTTCATCTTTGCAGTATGCCTATAGTTTACTGTAGTGCAATACAGTATTGACATTTGCATTAAATGTAGTTGTAATAATAGTAAGACTCATTCCCTTGGTTACAGAATTTATTCAGTGTGTTTTCATAGCTAATTAGCTGTTCACTGCGTAGTGTAGCAATTTATTGTGGAATAATTTCTCACACGCACATCATATGCCGACCTGTATAAATTGGGATAAAGGGCTGGAAGAGGAATTTCTCGCACATTACGTATGGTTTGCAAAACAAGGCAGAGAATTGTTTCTGCTCTGTTGTATTGTATTGTATCCTTAACTGGACATGTTTAGACAATGCAGTGATATCATCTTTTTAATTTCAGATATGAGACTGTTCCGTGCTGCTAAGTTTGGAAATGTAGCAGAAATTGAAAGGTTGGTATTTATTTATGAAAGGAATTTGTCATATTTAAGCTTATTTGGCCATTCCCTTTACAACATAAGCTATACTATGTCAGTACTGTAATTTTTGATGTAGAATACATGTATAGTTTCAGCGGGTGAGTTGGCTGTGTGGTTAGGGGCATGCAAGTGTGAGCTTGCATCCAGGAGAAAGTGGGTTCGAACCCCACTGTCGGCAACCCTGAAGATGGTTTACCATGGTTTCCCATTTTCACACCAGTCAAATGCTGGGACTGGACCTTGAGGCCACAGCTGCTTCCTTCCCATTCCCAGCCCTTGTCTATCCCATTGTCGCCATAAGACCTATCTGTGTCACTGCTACGTAAAACAAATTGTAAAAATGTATAATTTCAGAACTGTACTTGGGCTGGTGGGCGTTAAAATAACAGGAACATTTTAAAAAATCAGAACAATTTCTAGTCAATGCTTGCGACAACAGTGTTCAGTATCTCATTGCAAAGAGTAGACCATTGTACCCTGGAAGAAGATTCTGACCTCAGTATGACGTCATTGGGTAATGCAGTAGCGCTGCCATCTTCAAGTGGTAAAATTGTGGTGCCGCGTGGCTAACGGTGTTGCTCTGGACTCTGGCATTGTAACACATTGTGTGGGGTGTAGTTTGTTTCATCTTGGCGAGTTTTACAAAGATGTGGCAAAAAAATATCAAATAGTGGACATTTGAATAAAGAGTGGTTTGAAGAAGTGTGAAAATGGTTTTCCTTTGTAAAATGTCTCCAACATGTGGACAATAAATGGTTCCTAAATTATTGAAAATGCATTCAAGAGGATAGTCTTTTCAAAACTCTAAAATGTCCAAAATTGCAAATATCAAATGTCAAAAGGCTTAATGGGAACATCTCATATTTAAGGTGACAGAACATCATGAGGGGATTTCTGGATTACTGGAGCCCCAATCAAGCACATCTACTTCCCCAATAGTGGAAAATGATTTGGAACTCATGGATATAATACTGATCATCCTAGTGATAATAGCCTCCAGTGCTCCCACCAAAGCTCCCAGACTTAACTTTCACTTGTAAGATTGACATCTCTCTCTTTCCATGTATGTTACTTCTCATATCACAGGCACATTGTTCATTGACTTTTTCCTGAAGATGTGTACATTTTTTTAGAATTAAGAAATAAAATCTCAACAATAATATTTCAGACCCATCCTAACTAGACATTTCTTTCAACAACGCTCTGAGACAGGCTTCTATTTTACACAGCTGCACAAGGATAATGAGTAAAGATGTCCTTAGCCCTGATGACAGATGGTGATGAGGATTATTGTTTTACGGGGTATAACACCTAGGTCATTGACCCCTTCCAGATGAGAGTGTAGCTTAGTTGGCTAAACACTCTCCTCCTATGTGCATAGTTGTGGGATTGGCTGTTGACACAGTCTGTTGGCATTCATGAGTACTTAAATCCAACATGTCATTGGGTTTACTGGCACATTAAGAATCCCTTCTTGGGATGAAATTCAGGCAATTGAATGTCTCTTAAAATAATTGTTTGAAGGGACATTTTACACACTTTAATGAATATATGTTGAGTCCTCAGCCTGAAGGCTGTTTGGATCTCCAACAGTTCGACCATAAGCTGTCATAGAAAGACTGTGAATCACTGGAGAGAGGCATTCTCTGGAAATGAATAGAGAGATAATTTCCAATTACACTTCTGTATGAGCTAGAAGGTCCTAAGATTATAAATAAGTCTGCCAAGCCATTTGGAATGAATACACCAGTTGGCCCTTCAAGCCATACTATCACACAATTCATCTCAGGGACTGGCTGCTTAAGGAATAGTGTTACAAGCATTGCTCGTATTTCACTTGTTTTCATATTCTCAAAGGTCAGTTCGAAATAGACTGCTGGAAGTAATAAACTCGTTCTAGCCTATATCAGCAGATATAGTGCATTGTAGACGCTATATCTCAGCACATGCGGATCTTGGCAAATAATAATAATAATAATAATAATAATAATAATCCTCTAAAATAGAACAGGATAAGCAAAAGCAGTTAGTTTGTTAATGCATGAATAAAATTTCCGTTTATTGTAGTGAAAAAATAGCATTTTTGAATCCTTGGAATATCCAGTTCTGATATTCCAAAAACATGGAATTTATATTTTGTGGTTCCATAGACTCGTCATTGATTGAGAATAGGTGGTGTTATGAACAAGTGCGACAAATTATATGAATGTTGAAGTCTGTTATTGACACAAATAAATTTGAAAAAGTTTTCTGCACTTATACAGCTCTGATTCTGCACATTTGTTATCTCCAGGGTCAGTGCCTGGACTGATTTCAGGTCATTGGTCTTGTTCATTCGCTTCCTAACTCAAACCTGTTTTCTTGATTGAATGAAGAGCTCTTAAAGTTTGTACAGTTCTGGTTATAGGTGGCAGCTCCTAAGCGTGAACTAGCGCTGCCGCCAATGACAGTGTGGAAAGTGTTACAAAAGTGAATAAATGTGTTGTCTTCAGCCATTACAGAACCTAAAGCCTGCAGACTATGAGGCAAATGCTGAGTTCTGCATGGAAATGCAGCAGCTAATGGAAGATGTTTCCCTAACTGTGTAATCTCCAATGATAAATCAACATTTCACCTAAGTGGTAAAGTGAATACACACACACATTGCTCATTTCTGAGTGCTGAAGAATTCGCATACAACAGTGGCATACAAATGGGATTCCCCAAAAGTTAATGTTTTCCGTGCATGATCCGAACAACAAATTTATGGGCCACTGTTTTTCCAAGAAACGACAGTAACAGGAACTGGATATACTTCAGAATTGGCCGTTCTGTCAGGTAAAGGATGGACTTTTAGCCTTCATTTGGCAGCAAGACTGTTAACCTCTCATTTTTCTCACCGCTTGAGAGAACGGTTGAATGACGTTTTCCTGATCTTTACCAGACCATTTTCAGCAGATGTTTTCCCCAGAGTTTTGAAGAGCTGAATACA
Source organism: Anabrus simplex (assembly GCF_040414725.1). NCBI lineage: Eukaryota > Metazoa > Arthropoda > Insecta > Orthoptera > Tettigoniidae > Anabrus > Anabrus simplex. Next base: position 625,429,212 of record NC_090266.1, on the reverse strand, counting down.
CACATATTAAAAATGGAATAAAAATCTTACCTCCTCATGTATAGATACAGGATCTGCCTATTGATTAGAAAGTTCCAGCAATCTGGCTAGTAGCAGTGAGAGTACTCGATCTACAAAAATCGCGCATTTATTTTAAGCAGGGATCCAACAGCATTGCGGTGGAATATATTTCATTTTCTTTGGTGTCTCTTTCTGTGTTCTGTATATTATTTGCATCTAGCAGAGACCATCTTATTATCACAGTTCCCAATCCACTGTATGATGACTTCTGAAGGTGAAATATGACGGTGCCTGCTAAGGGGATTGTCACTGTACAAGAATTTGCTGTGAATGTTGTGTATCAAGCAGTTTTCTCCCATTATGATACCAGTGGCCACGATCATTAGGGCATCAAGTCTATATGGACTGACACTGTGGTTAGCAGGTTCAAGTTCCATTGGTGGAAAAGTCACCATCAGAATGTTGGCTGATGTGGTAGGAGAAGTGATGGTTTATAATTTCTCATCACTAGAATATGTGCCAAAAGCCTGGATTTAACTCCAAAACATGTCTGCATTGTACATATGGAGTGAAGGCAGATGACTCAGTCGATAGTGATTCGTCCGTCGGATCAAGTGTTAAGCCTTGAGCAGACAAGAGTAGGCTATGTGCTGACTCCCCTCTACTTCATTATCGTTACGATCACCCCCCTTCCATTCGGCTCCATGGCTAAATGGTTAGCGTGCTGGCCTTTGGTCGCAGGGGTGCCGAGTACGATTCGCAGCAGGATCGTGAATTTTAACCGTAATTGTTTAATTCCTCTGGCAGGGGGACTGGATGTATGTGTCTTCATCACCATTTTATCCTTAGCACGAAACACAGATCGCCTACGGGCGTCAGATCAAAAGGCCTGCACCAGGCCTCTCCCGAGGCCATGCACCATTATTATTATTATTATTATTATTATTATTACTACTACTATTATCCCACTTCCAGCTGCGCAGGCTGCCCATGGGAATCAGATAGAAAGATCTGCACCAGGTGATCCAAACATGTCCTTGAACACTCACGACGCTAAAAACCATACGCTAAATAAATAGAACTGTGAAATTTACTGGAAAGGTGAGATTGGAGAAAGCATAGACATTGGCCGTCATTTGTTCTTGAAGTGTTTGTAGCTTATAAAAATTTTAATTCCATCGGAGAGGTTCATTTTGAATCAGGCAGTGTTGTGGTAGAGAAGGTATTTCTGTGCAGGTTTTAGAATGGTGATGGATTTTCAGGAATGTTTGAAACTTCCTTACTCGTTTCTACATAATGTAATGAGATTCTGAATATTCTTGTTCTATTAATAATGGCACGTGGCCTCCGAAGAGGCCTGGTGCAGGTCATTTGAATTGATGCCCACAGGCGTTCTGTGTATCTGAAGATAGGGCCTTACCTATGATGATGAGGAAGGCACACACACCTAGTCTCCACGCCAGATGAATTGACCACCTAAGGTCAAAATACTCAACCCTGCTGGAAATAGACAGTTGTCATGTATTATAGCCACTATTTTATCCATTAAGCCCCAAGTTCCTAATATCGTTAAGATATCTGTAATAATTTTTGATCTGTGACTCACTTGTTCTGATGGTAATACTTCAGTGTTCTATGCTGAAGTTTGTTGTTCTGATCTACAAAATAAACAATGCTGCTTAGACAGTCATCAGATGCTGTTGATGTCCACAAATCCATCATAATCTTAATGATATCTGGTTTTGGGTCTCTTCCTTTACTCTTCTTTCTACTTCATTGTATAGTTCTGGGATGATGCGATTTGATATGTGCTTATGAGTAGGCATAGTCTCTAGGTGTAAAATGCTAAAACATCTCCATGAAAATGTCCTCTTCAACATTGTTGAATGGCTGGTTGTCATTGCATATCAGATATACTATTTTCCTGATTATAAGCTTTGATAGATTATATCCTGGTTTAAATTTGGATTTACCATCCAGAAAGGAAGCGTAGGTTGAATCGTATTAGAGTAGTATGTTGATTATGACGACTTCAAAAGCGAATGAAACGGGGACAGGCTATTCCACTGCTGCTTTATTGTTACACTTTCACCACTGCAATATTTTTATTTTCATTTTCAGTAAAACATAATTGTATGAATGGAGGCGACATGCTTCTTTCCATGTTGTGAGAAAGTCTTTTTACTAGTGCAGCAGATGGCACTGACCATTTCCAATTGAAGATAATTCGAAACCTCATTTTTATTATCTGAAAGAGGTAGACCATGAAATGCACAATCTTCTGTCCCTTCAAGATAACAATCAACTTGAAAATAATGATCTGAGATCTAGATTAATGTTAAGACTTTGACATACAATATTGTTACAGTACATTGCTTGTGATTTAATAGTTATCAGATCTCATGATATGTTTACTGAAATTCGCTTCATCATTGGTTACATTCGGAACCAAGGTTGTCTGTCGGTCTCCTTTGGGGCCATGATTAATGACTGAAAGATGAAATGATGGTGTTTGTTGTTTAAAGGAGCCTAAAAGCTACACTACCGCTCATTAATTTCATTACACCCAATAATTGACATCTAGTTCTCTGTGGATAAGGTCTAATACCGTGGGTACGGTTGAGGAAGGAAAGGAATAGTACAACAGTCTTACACGTCATGATTTTTGTTTGTGGTCATCGAGATACAATAGTATCCAACAAACTATGTTGTGTACATAAAAGTTATATACCTATCGAATATGTTTGTTTACCTATTTGCCAACGGATGCCGCATTTGGTGCACCTGTGATGTTCCCTGTAGTGATGCGATATCTGCAGCGAACGGCAAGCATTGCTACGATACATAACATGTGGTTCCTGCATGTCAGTTCCTTCTTGACAGTTGAAGTGTGCACATCGCTAGTATGGCTCCACAAGTGGAGCTATCCATAGAAAGATGTGCTGTAGTTGTAGCACTTAGCCAAGCAGGTTTATCTGTTTGCCAAATTGTGCAACAGTGTAGTGTGTCTACAGGGGGAGTGCAATATACCCTTCACTGCCAGAAGGTGACAGGTAGTAATAAGGACATACCATGATCAGGACGACCTCGTAAAACAACTTAAAGTGATGATAAATATATCCGAATTACCAGTAAGAGAAATAGATTCAAAACAGCATCCCAAATTCGTGCAGAATTGGTAGAAATGAACACGACAACAATATCTGTTTCAATAGTAAAAAGGAGACTGATTGAAACTGGCTTGAAAGGATGTGTCACAGCAAGAAAACCTCTAAGGCCCATAAATAAACAGAAGAGACTGAATGGGGTAGAAAACATTGTAATTGGACATCAGAAGAGTGAGCGAAGGTGTTATTCACCGATGAATTGAAGTTTGAGATTTTTTTAACCAGAAGGAGAATATTTGTTCGCCGATTTGTAGGGGAAAGGATAGCCCAGCAGTATGTTCTACCTACAGTTAAACACGGAGGTTCTATTATGGTTTGGGGATGTTTTGCCGGAAATAGTTGGCGACATTGTGAAAATAGGATGATGTATGGATCAGAAGCAGTACCATCGCATACTTCAGTATCACGCAATACAAAGTGCATTGCGCTTAATAGGGAAAGGGTTCACCTTACAACAAGATAATGACCCAAAACATCGGTTGGCATACTGTATGAACTACATTGTATCAAAGGAAAAACAAAGTACTGAAAGAGATGGTATTGCCGTCCCAAAGCCCCGATTGTAATCCCATTGAAATGGTCTGGGATGTGGACAGATGTATCAGGAAGTTAATATATCCAGCAAGGTACATCTCTGAAATATTGTTAAGGATGTGTGGAATCATACAGATTCACGATATCTACAAAAACTGACTGCATGCCTCGAGTTTGTGAGGCAGTCATTAAATCCAAAGGAGGATACTTTGAAAGTAAAATATAATGATTGTGATTGTATTATATGTGTAAGTTAATATAATTATCTTTTGTGAGAAGTAACGTTTGATTTGTGTTGTAAATCTGAAATACCAGGATGTATTGAAATTAATGAGCGGTAGTGTAGGTCATCTGCCCAAAGATGAAATGTAGTGATATTGGAGAGTGTTGCTGGAATGAAAGATAACAAGGAAGACTAGAGTACCTGGTGAAAAACCTGTCCTGCCTCCGCTTTGTTCAGCATAAATCTCACATGGAGTGACTGGGATTTGAACCACGGAACCCAGCGGTGAGAGGCCAGTGCGCTCCCATTGGAGCCATGGAGGCTCTATAAAGTAAAACAAAATAATAGAAAATAGTGCAATATCACATTTGAAAATATCTTCAAGTTGCAATTCAGCATGATTTATTGCCCTGGTACATGACTTTTAAAGAAATTTGTAGTTGTAACATATTTGCACCAGACCATCTGCAGAAATAAGGAAAAGAAGCCACTATATTTGAGGTAAACTGTCTGGATTAGAAACAAACCCAACATCATGCCACCTGCTATTTTGCCAGATGTGTAGAAATCTAAAAAGGGAAGCACTTATTTTGGGGTTGGCGATCTAAAAATGTAACCAATTTCTTGCTCTTGTGTCAGATTGACAATATCAATTAAAAACTGATGTATTAACAAAGAATTAAGCTCAGGTACAACAGTGTCATTTGATACCTCTCCAGTATCGAGATATCAAAAGTATTGAGAATCCATTGTGTCTACTATACAACTGTGACAGACATCTTTTGTGGCATGACTGCTTTGTAGAACTGCACAAAATGACTTTCAGACTAGCTTAAGCTAGTTTATAAGAGATGAGTCTCGCTTAACATTTCAAAGTCTTTATTCGTTCAAAGTTTCCTACTCAAGTACTCTGGTCAAGGAGTGCTTCAAAGAACCAGACTCGAAAGGATGCTCAACTTCACTCAACAGGTAAGTTTACCAAATTTTCCATGCTGTCTGATCACAATGAACCAAACAAGTCTGGTAAAATCGAACAGTTCAGATATTTAACAGTCTCTCTCATTGGTACACCGTTGTCACATGCATTGTTCCTCAGCGAATCTTTATTGTACAGCCTTTTTCTTTGCACTATCACTGCAGAAACAAGGCAAGTACTGTGTTCGATTGCGGACCGAATGATTGAACAACTGGTATGCTGTTATTGAGTTTAGGTTGACACAACTCATTTCATATATCATCCACTTTAGCTAAGCAGCAAAGTATAAATTGACAGAATGAGCTCAGGCTCGCCCATTCCACAGCTCTGTTGTTGCCGTGGTCACGGTTTATGTTGTGTTGTACAGGTAACAGAATATGAAATATCTAGAGGGAAGAGTTGTTTCAGTGGACCATAACTCTACTATCTGGAATATTCAATGACCAGCTGTAAAAGCTTTCCCTGATATATTTTAAGTTTACTTGTTTTCTATGATGTGATGATTCATAATATTTGTTAAATTCATAGCTACCAGGAGAGTTGGCCGTGCACTTAGGGGTGCGCAGGTGATCTTACATCCGGAAGATAGTGGGTTCGAGCCCCACTGTCGGCAGCCCTGAAGGTGGTTTTCTGTGGTTTCTCATTTTCACACCAGGCAAATGCTGGGACCGTACCTTAAATAAGGCCACGGCTGCTTCCTTCCCACTCCTGGGCCTTTCCTCTCCCGTCGTCGCCATAAGACCTATCTGTTTCGGTGGGACATTAAGCCAATTGTAAAAAAAAAAAAAAAAAAAAAAAAAAAAAACCTCATAGCTATGTAGCTACTTCAGACATGTTAATGGATGTGGATGTTGCTGTGAATTGTTGGATATCCTTGTTATACAATGTAATCTTCCATTACTGGGTACCCAGTAACAGTGACATAAGGCCAAATATGCAGGATGATTATAATTTGAATAATCTCTTCAGTAATTTTTGTGTTTTATTTGCTTTGTTGTTTGAGAAGATTTGCGCTTCACTTTTATCCAGCCTTCAGTAGCAGAATGTGATTATATTCACAGTATTGTGTGTTCATTGTAACTTGCTCCACATTTCAGTTAATAACATCATTGATCTTTTCAGACTGCATGATCGTGGAGTTGATATGAACAAAGAACATCGTCTTGGTTGGACACCTCTGCATGTTGCTGCAGTCAATGGTAGATCAGAGGCTGTGAAAGCCCTCATTGCTGCAGGTGCTAATGTGGATGTCACAGATAATTATGTTGATCCCTACAATACAGGGGTAGAAAAGCAAATGCGTCCTGTAGAAGGTACTTGTTCTTTACAAACTTTGATACTTGTAAACCACTGTATGAATTTCATCATCATCCATGTTCTTCGTCCATCTCCTGCTGGATTAGGATTCGTTAGGGATAATCGAATACAAAATAACCACTTATTCGATTATTTAATTGTATTCAATTATTCAATTACTTTTCAATTTGATTTTTGTATTATTCATTCAAAACTTCATTTGAATGAATGAATGAAGCAATTGAATAGTGAATGCTTTTGAAATAGTCAAATGAAGTGATCCAAATGTTGTCATCAACTCACCAGTCTCATAGTAGGAAATTTAAAATTACCTATCTCCATTCCATTACAGGAAATGTATGGGTGGGATGATCAGTCTCTGATAAGCCTTCCAAAAATATGAACTCGTGGTCAACATGTGTGAATGAATCATGCACTCAGATGCCATTACCTAAAATGCATAGATTAATATATTCCATAATGTGCCCACACGGTTACTCAAAGTGCAGTGTTAGTGTTGACTACTTGGCTCATCAATTTTATCAAGTCATAAATTAAGTCACCAGAATTTTCTCTAAATGGTTAAGTTACTAATCGCTATATGTAAATTCTGTTGGTAAATTATTTTGAAAAAACTCCAGATTGCTAAGAGTTGGCAAGATGATGATGATGATGATGATGATGATCCCTAGACTCACCTAAGGGCCCTGTGGTCGCCAACCCATGCTCATTTAATCAGTCAATCAATAAATCACCATATGTGCATTTAGGGCAGTCACCCAGTTATTGTTATAGTTTATTTTCATGTCCATACTGATGAATCTCACAACTATATACTGGGGATAATTCCACCTAATCGATACTCTTTGTTAAAAGTACAATGTATTTACATTAAAAATACACCATCTGCACACCTGATTTCAATCTACAATTGATCATCCTCAGCTGCTTGAGAACATAAGATAAAATAATATATACAAATCATTGAACATCACTTAATCTAAAAATGTAGTTTAAACATAGTAAACAATATTGATAACAGGTTAAAATCCATAAAATTTGATTGTCATGTCCATAGATCCCTTATAACGTTCGTTACACTTTTGTGTTGGAATTCTATATCTTCTTCATGATTAAACTTTGAAAGGTTTTGGTGTTTTACTAAGGGGAACACTTCATATCTTGTGTAATACTTATGCCGGCAAAGTGCATACTTGTCGAGTATGGTAATGAGATACATTACATCTGGTGCTACCAGGGCTGTCCTGAAGCCAAAATGGATTCAATTGGCGTTGTTTACCCTTCTAAATTAGTATGCATTGGCTTGTGGAGATTGGTTGTCGTGTTCTATTAGTGTAAGATTTCTTGCTGTTTATTATGTAGTTGAAAGGGGTGGAATCATTGTATGGAATAATAGTCTTGATTTTGAGCTCATAGATAGTTGTGGAATTTGGTTGGTGAGGCCGGATGCTTGTTGCCCTGCTGGAGAACTCCAACAAAAAATTGTAATGAACTTTATAAAGGATCTATGGACATGTCAATTAAATTTTATGGATTTTAACCTGTTATCAATGTTGTTTACTATATTTTTTTTAACTACGTTCTTGGGTTGAGTGATGTTCAATGATTTGTAGTCCAGCTCCATGGGTAAATGGTTAGCTTGCTGGCCTTTGGTCACAGGGGTCCCAGGTTCGATTTCCAGCAGGGTCGGGAATTTAACGATCATGGGTTAATTTCTCTGGCACGGGGGCTGGGTGTATGTCGTCTTCATCATCATTTCATCCTCATCACGACGTGCAGGTGGCCTACGGGAGTAAAATCGAAAGACCTGCACCTGGCGAGCCGAACATGCCTTTGGAGATTCCCGGCACTAAAAGCCATATGCCATTTCATTATTTCAATGATTTGTATGTTATTTTACATTGGGTTCTCAAGCATCTGAGGATTATCGATTGTAGATCGAAACCAGTCCTTCAGATGGTGTATATTTAATGTAAATACATTATACTTTTCCCGGTCACTCCATGTGAGATTCGTGCTGGACAAAGTGGAGGCGGAACAGGTTTTTAACTGTCCCATACTGAAAATGGGTTCTAGTGTTAATCTCCCATTTTCAAAGCCGTATTGCTCTTCTTGTAATAATTGCCGCCCCCCCCCCCTTTTTTTTCTCGTTCTCATTTCTAGTACCCTTTCAAATATTTTTGCTACCCAAGATATGAGTGTTATTCCATGATAAGTATCGCGTATCTTCCTGTCCCCCTTGTTAAATATAAGTAAAATTACTCCTATACTCTTTTCCTTCAGTCATTTGGTATGAATTATTTATTGGGAGATATTTGTTTAGTGCATTTTTTGTTAATTTTGAAAATTTCACTCTTACATTAAGGTGTGCTCATTTTATTTTTGATCTGTAATTTCTTTTAATGTTTGCTAGTGTTGATGATTCGGGAAGAAGAGTTCTGTGACCGATTGAGTACCAATGCTGTATTCCATGGATTTACAGCCTTGCACTATGCTGTCCTTATGGGCCATACTGATATAGTTAATGCTCTATTGGAAGCAGGTGCTAATCCAACTATTCAAAATGAAATAGGTCATAGACCGATGTCTTATGCAAGAGATGGAAATACTAGAAAAATGCTGATGGAGTATTCAGCCAAGGTATGATGTGTTACTCTTTGTACTGTAGATTAGGGGTTGCTTTAAAAACTGTATTTTCTCCAGTTATTGACTCATTTTTAGTAAGAAATATGGGCAAGAGGACGCTGGAACTGCCTCCCTTCATTTTCCATACATTTCTGGCATATGCATATGAAATTAACCATTGCCCTCTGTAGTTCCTGCTGAGAAATGGAAGAAATTCCTGCACGAATGTTATTTTTCAATTCATCTGAAGTGTGTGTGGATTTGTCTGATGCACGGTTTCCTTTACTGGACCCCAGAGATAAAAATTGCAGGGCGTTAAAATCATTGGACCGATGGGGAGTCGTATGCTGTTAGTGATGACTCGATCGTCTAATATTTCATGAATTGCTTGCAAGGAGACATGGGCTGTATGTGCTGATGCAAAGTCCTGTTGGAAAATCATGACACTACATTCCCTCACAGTTAATTCATGCAAAAGTAGTTGCAAAATATGATGGACTATTACCAGTTTTCTCTTACTGCTTATGAAATACAAAATTTGTATTTGAAAAAACAAATGGTAGGCCTAAGAAAAATGAACTATACTGTACAGAAAATACAGAAACTCATATGAAGTCATAATCATTTAGAATAAAATTACTTCATTAGGTTTTTTTCCTTAAGTTAAATGTTGAACTTGCATATTTCAGGTATGGATACTGGAAAGGTGTTTATCCCATTATGAACTGATGAGCACCTGAAACGAAGTAAATGTGAAACAGGACCAGTGAATTAACTCATAAAGTATTTTCTTGCAAAAGAAATGGTCAAAAGAGATCAGATGTAAGGCTTTTGAGGCGTTTGCTCTATTAACCAGCGTTTCATCTTAGGTCTGACACTAGACTCATCAGAGTGGGATGTGTCAGACCCTACCCACTGATGCTGGGGTGTATACAGGTGAACTTATCAGAAGCTCTTATAAGAGGCACAGTCTGATAACTGCATACAGGAGATAAATCTCCACAATGGAATGATGTCTTTTGACATTTTTGACATGCTCTATTGGTGAAAAATATCTAATTCCCTCCATGGGAATTTAGAATTTTCCATAAAGAAATGGTCATTCAGCACTGATGCAGATATTTCAGATTGTCCTTGAATGATTTAGTTAGTTAGTTAGTTAGTTAGTTAGTTAGTTAGTTAGTTACAGCATATGTCTGTCCTGAATGTGGATCCCTCATGAAGACTTTACTTTTGGCTTTGTATTCTGTTTCAGGACAAAAATACAATAAAAGTTTTCTGCCATCAGTTGTTACTAAAACATTACAGTATTGGTTTGTTTCTTTCTGCCAGTCATGCATATGATAATACTCAATATTCCTTTCCTACCAGTTGTTCTCTTATATGGTAAATCAGATTTGTCTGGCATAGAGTCTGGTTTCATGATTTGAGAAATTCTTCACTTCCTACTTATTGCAAAGGAATAAAAAACCTTTTTTATTTAAATTATTCATTATCACAGTGCTTTTAGTAACTGCTTCCTGTCAGAGGGATTCAAAACCGCCGAAGATGTGAAAGTAAATATGTTGGAAGATGGTCCGCCTAGTCAATACTATTTATTTATTTATTTATTTATTTATTTATTTATTTATTTATTTATTTATTTATTTACCTTTCACCTTAATATCTAGTACATGTTTCGAGAATATTATGCATTCTCTTCCTCAGCTAGTGGATTAAAATTCAGTATACAATAAGACCTGACTAAAATAGGGGGGGCCCCATTAAAAATTCAAAACAATGAGTATTACAATGTAACACTTAAAAATTTGGATAGTACAAACATAGAATTAAAATCCCATTTTGTCAAGTACAAATTAAAAACACAATATAGTAATGTCTAATTAAATAAAACGTCTTGTGATGATATGCATTCAGTGTCCTTGAAGTTGCCTTGCGTAGTTCAAAAAAGTTGAGTTAGGAATGAATGAAATTGCATTAAAACTTGAAGTCCTGCCGATATTCACCGTTAATGGGTGTTAAAATGATGTCTATTTAAATTAAAATATTGGACACCGCGTCGTATAATGATGTGAATTTACGGTGTCCCAGGAATTGTAATACTATCTTGCGTAGTTCAATTGGATTTGTACAAGAATAAATGAAGTTGCGTTAAAACTTGGAGTCCTGCCATTATCTTCGGTTGGTAGATGTATTATGCAGCTAGGTTGAAAATAGGTTAAAATGGTCTATAAAAAGGAAATGAAATAGAAATTAACAAAAATGCTCCGACATGAACCAATGAGAATACAACGGGGTAAAAATATTAAACCTTACCAGTGTGATGATGTAAATATTACATGTGGCATGCATGTGTTAGATAGATGTAAAGGCACCTGATGTTGTATGGCAACTGGTTATGGAATTACATTGTGTTGCGTGGTGGAAGGTAAGAGGGGTGGAAGGAACCGCCCCTGATACTACAGTCATACTTTCCCCCTTACATGCTTGACATCATTTGGCCTCTTACTAGGGTATTGGGTTACCAATTTAAACAACTGATTGTCTTCTGCACTGTGTTCATTTAGGCTGTTCTCATTATCAAATTTTTGCAATTTGTATATTTCTAATTTCTCTAGGGCATTCATTTGTTTGCCTTTGCTTAATGAATGGAATAAAGTCATATCACGTTCAATATTTGTGAAATGATGGTTGCTTTCATGCATGTGTTCACACATTGCAGAGTATCTAGAATGTTTTCGTGCATTGATATGCTCTTTATACCGTACCACCACACTTCTACCTGACTGTCCGACATTTTTTTTCCGCAATCTTGGCACGACAGTTTGTATACTCCTGACTTACTGAACCTACTGTTGGTGTTTACGCTTTTCGAATTGAACAATAATAATAATAATTATTATTATTATTATTATTATTATCTGTCCTAAAGGATACATGGATATTGTGTTTCCTAAATAGTTCAACCAAACTGTATGATTGTTTATTAATGTAAGTGAATGTAGCGAATTTCTTTTTTTTCTTCCTTATTTACAAGTAGAGTGTTAGGTCTATTCACGACCTTACTCTTTATCCTATTGACATAGCTTTTGGGGTAACCGTTCCTTTTGGCAATATCTTGTATAATGTTTATCTCTTTATTAAAATCATTTCTGTTTAATGGTATTCTTACTGCTCTATCGATGAAGCTGTAAAATGCCGCTTTCTTATGTTCTCCTGGGTGGTTCGAGTCTTTCCTAATAACATCTGTGTGTGTAGGTTTTCTAAATACTTGGTAAATCAGGTTTTTATTGTCTCTAGTTAATGTTACGTCTAGGTAGTTCAGACTTTTATTATCTTCCGACTCGATTGTAAACATATGTTTATCAAGGTTGTTTAATTGGTCTAACAGTTCGTTTGGCTTGAGTTCTTGTTCGTTAATGATAGCGAACGTGTCATCAACAAACCTTAACCATAAGTCTAATCCTTTTATTTTACTGACTATTTTATTAGATTCCATATGGTCCATAAATATATATGCAAGGATACCAGACGCTGGTGATCCCATGGCCAACCCATTAACTTGTTTGTACACGTTGTTGTTGAAAGTAAAAAAGTTGTTTTCTAATATGAACTTTAATAAGTTGATGAATTCATCAATTTCTACTTTACTCAACGAACTATGTGTGTTTAAGTTGTTCTTAACAATGTTGATAGTCTCCGTGATCGGAATATTCGAATACATATCTTTCATATCAAAGCTATGGATAGTATTATGTTGCGATAAAATTAAATTTTTTGTTTTGTATACTGAATTTTAATCCACTAGCTGAGGAAGAGAATGCATAATATTCTTGAAACATGTACTAGATGTTAAGGTGAAAGGTAAATAAATAAATAAATAAATAGTATTGACTAGGCGGACCATCTTCCAACATATTTACTGTTACTAAGTCAATACGGATCCAATCCCGACCATCATGGTCAAGATTATTAATATGATTAATGAAGATGTGAAAGTCGTTCTCTAAACACTTCATATGAATTCTCTTACAATTTACCATATATACGCAAATAGTCCCTGCGTATTTTTTTCAAAATCTGATGGCGAAAAGATGGGGTGCAGCTATTATTTGTTTCAAAAGGTTGGTATATAGCTCCTGACATACAGAAATCTGAAAGTTTTAATTTTTCCACCCACTGTGTTGGTAACTCTGTTCCTGCCACAAGTAACATGTGTTCATTGTCTCTACGAATTGCATCATGGCATCGGTTTAAATAGTATCACGTGTTTGGATAGCTTGTGTGAGTTCTCACATAGGTCATTCACGGCTAAAGAAAATATCCACATTATTGAAGAGTCCAAACAAATTGTTAATCACACTGTGAGAAGAAAGTATAATGTGGACAAGAGTTGCATACAAGATTAGAGGGAAAGAAAAGGTAGTCTTGAATAGACAAACAGTAACTGCAGGCATTTCACAGACAACAGCAAGTTTCCACAAAATCAGAAATAGGATATGGGATAGGTGACAAATGAGACAGACTGGATGTGCAGTCATGAGTGAATATGCCAGCTGAAAGCTATTGCAATAGCAACAGTTAAGTTTCAATTATTGTAATTCCACTTCAATACGGATCATGAAATTTCTAAATATCAAAGCATAAATATTAACAATATGCACATATAAAAAAACTTTTGGGAAAGAAAGACAGTATTTCATTTCCTTGGGCTATTGCTGGTGGCTATGATAGTCTGCAAAATATGCCCCTGTTTAAGGTCAAACAGCTAGTGATGTGGCTCCCAAACTTCCTTGGAGCCTTTCCCCCTCTAAGTCCCCTCTGAAAGTACCACGACTTCCCATACCATTACTAGAAGTTTTTTCTTGGAAACACATTTGGGAAGAATACAGAATAAATGAGATAATTTCAAAATTCACAGTAGCACACTAATTCATTTTGACAAAAGCTAGGTTGTGGCTAAAACAAAAATTGAACTTGAAATACATAAGATGGCACCTCAATGAGTGTTGATTGATGTTGTCGTTCCCCCCTCCTCCGATGAAGTTGGGAAGCAGAAACCAGTTCATCAGGGAAGAAGAGATGGATGTAGATGAACTGGGATTGGAGAGGAGGTAGCCTATCTATTCAAAGATGGCAGTTTATGAAAATATGGAGATTGTCAGTGTCCTGAGTTTTCATGTTTGTCCTTGTCTCCACTTTCTATTGCTCCCTCTTCCCATAATGACCTATCCTTGTTTGTCTTATTACGTGTTCCTTTTTTTATCTCTCTGTATGTCTTGAAATAAATTAAAATTTAGATATGTCAAAAAAAAATGGCAATATCAAGTTGCTGCTTGAAACCAAACTGTTAGCCTGAAGACAAGAAATAAACATGTAATTTATATTTAATTAATTAATTCTCCTCACATTAATTTATGTGAACTTGCTTCTAAGAATAGACCTTGTGTGTTAATACATAGACACTCAAAAAAAAGACTTCCTTGGAAGAAAAATGTTGGAAGAATGAACAGAAGAAGTATACTAAAACAAGCCCTATAATGTTAACTTTAAACCCTAAAAGGAATCTGTTGGATATCCTATGAAAAATTGACAGAGACCATAACAGTTCACCTGGCCTGATACTTGGCTGAGGATGATGTATTTAAACACACAGGAACTACTTTTTCCTCTCTTAGCGGTCATTTTTTATATTTTAATTTCACTAGAACACAGAGCATCATTGGGATAGAACGTACGTTTTAATGCCCTATGTACATTAATTCCTACATATTTATTAGGTCACATGTTAATTTTTTGTTCTAAGTAAATTGTCTGTGGCCCTTTTGTAAATCTCATTCCACCCCTGTCCTCCATGCGGGTGCTCCCCTACTTTAAGAACTACTGAGCTAGAGGAAGGAGGTGTATCAAATGCATAAACAAATGTTTTCCCTTCTTTTTACTTTAAATGCCTAATCAAAGTGTATGAATTATGCAGAACTGTAAATTACATGGTAAAATACGGTCAGCTAAAATTAAAACATCAAATGTGATTCCTGTCAAATTTTATCAGTTGACAGTTATTTACGTTTATATAGAGATTATGTAGCTGGCCCCACAGTCTAGACGACCTCTCACTCATAAACCCCGAGTTCAATTCCAGGCTAGGTCAGGGATTTGTACCTGGACCTGAGTGTTCGTTCAGTGTGCTCAGTCTGCATGATTACAACTGTGGAGCTGTCTTACTTAAAGATGACGACACCGGTCTAGAAAAACAAGAATAACAGCTGAGAGGATGACTCGTGCACCCATGGCATCCCCTACCTGTTGTAAGGCACGACCAAGGGATGGTGGATTTTGAACCATGAGATAACCTGTAATTAGTACCATCACACGAGGAACACCATGGGTCAACTTTGTTTGCAATTATTACCACTATGTAAGGAACACCATGGGTCTCTGATAAGTATCACCGTGGGTGGATCACTATGGCTTTACAATACCTGTGATTAGTACCACTATATGTGGAACACCATGGGGTTTACATTACCTGTGATTAGTACATCTATGTGAGGAACACCATAGGTCTGTGAGAAGCCTGCTATTGGTACCACTATGTGAGGAACACCACAGGTCTGCGTTACCTGTGATCGGTACCATTCTGTGAGGAACCCCTCGGGTTTGGACGTTGCCTGTGATTAGTACCACTATACGAGTAGAGCGCTGCGCAGATGCGGATATCTGCAGAGTTAGAGCCTTGGCAGATGCATATTTTATAGCAGTGCAGATAATTTCTAAATACATGAAGTTTTTGATTTTCACTCTCAAGTATGCTCTTATTTTTGCTTGTGGTTAGGTGACCCTTGACACTGATATGGAAGAATGGTAATATATAAACAGCCTTGGGAACATAAAGCCGCCTAAGTGTAACTGGCTCCTGCCCGCAGTTAGTGGAAGGAACAATGGTTCCGAAAGAGAACCGCTCAATGTGTCAGTAGTTGTCGCGAGAGGAAATCCCTCATAAACCTGTGATTGTAGGGTGTCTGGTGCCAGGTATTGTATTATGTAAACAGACCTATCTGTTTCAATACCTTCAGTGTAATATACAGTAGTTAAATAGTTAAAATATCCACATATAACCATTCATGAATGCGGGTGCACAAGAAGGAAGAGCGGATGTGGATAAAATTTTGTATATCCACGCAGGGCTCTATTGCCTATGATTAGTACCACTATGTGAGAAACACCACAGGTCTCGGCTGTGCCTACGAGCGGTGCCGTTATGAGGAATACCATGAGTCTACATTACTTCTGATTAGTACCGCTACATGAGGAATACCATGATTCTACATTACTTGTGATTAGTACCCCTACATGAGGAATACCATGAGTCTACATTACTTCTGATTAGTACCGCTACATGAGGAATACCATGATTCTACATTACTTGTGATTAGTACCCCTACATGAGGAATACCATGATTCTACATTACTTCTGATTAGTACCGCTACATGAGGAATACCATGATTCTACATTACTTGTGATTAGTACCCCTACATGAGGAATACCATGATTCTACATTACTTGTGATTAGTACCCCTACATGAGGAATACCATGATTCTACATTACTTGTGATTAGTACCCCTACATGAGGAATACCATGAGTCTACATTACTTCTGATTAGTACCGCTACATGAGGAATACCATGATTCTACATTACTTGTGATTAGTACCCCTACATGAGGAATACCATGAGTCTACATTACTTCTGATTAGTACCGCTACATGAGGAATACCATGAGTCTACATTACTTGTGATTAGTACCGCTACATGAGGAATACCATGAGTCTACATTACTTCTGATTAGTACCGCTACATGAGGAATACCATGATTCTACATTACTTGTGATTAGTACCCCTACATGAGGAATACCATGAGTCTACATTACTTGTGATTAGTACCCCTACATGAGGAATATCATGATTCTACATTACTTGTGATTAGTACCCCTACATGAGGAATACCATGATTCTACATTACTTGTGATTCGTACCCCTACATGAGGAATACCATGATTCTACATTACTTGTGATTAGTACCCCTACATGAGGAATACCATGAGTCTACATTACTTCTGATTAGTACCGCTACATGAGGAATACCATGATTCTACATTACTTGTGATTAGTACCCCTACATGAGGAATACCATGAGTCTACATTACTTGTGATTAGTACCCCTACATGAGGAATACCATGAGTCTACATTACTTCTGATTAGTACCGCTACATGAGGAATACCATGATTCTACATTACTTGTGATTAGTACCCCTACATGAGGAATACCATGAGTCTACATTACTTCTGATTAGTACCCCTACATGAGGAATACCATGAGTCTACATTACTTCTGATTAGTACCGCTACATGAGGAATACCATGATTCTACATTACTTGTGATTAGTACCCCTACATGAGGAATACCATGAGTCTACATTACTTGTGATTAGTACCCCTACATGAGGAATACCACGATTCTACATTACTTGTGATTAGTACCGCTACATGAGGAATACCATGATTCTACATTACTTGTGATTAGTACCCCTACATGAGGAATACCATGAGTCTACATTACTTGTGATTAGTACCCCTACATGAGGAATACCACGATTCTACATTACTTGTGATTAGTACCCCTACATGAGGAATACCATGAGTCTACATTACTTCTGATTAGTACCGCTACATGAGGAATACCATGATTCTACATTACTTGTGATTAGTACCCCTACATGAGGAATACCATGAGTCTACATTACTTGTGATTAGTACTGCTACATGAGGAATACCATGGTTCTACTTTACCAGCAATTAGTACCATTATGACAGGCCAGTGATGATGATTATGCTTCTTGTTTAAAGGGGCCTAACATCTAAGGTCATCGGCCCCATGACAGGCCAGTGACCTTGATTTTGGACTCCTTTAAACAAACATAATTGATTTAGGATTTTGCTTTGGAAGCAGTCCCTTGTTCAGTGGGAAGGTGGGGCATTGTGGGTCGGTTCCATTGGTTGTTTTAAGTTCTTAATCAATCGTTGTGTTTTTAAATTCGTCAATGGACGGATTTTGGAATTATTTTCACTTTCAATATTGTGAGTTGGATCTACCAGGCTGAATGGCTCAGACGGTTGAGGCGCTGTTCTTCTGACCCCAACTTGGTAGGTTTGATCCTGGCTCAGTCCGGTGGTATTTGAAGGTGCTCAAATACGTCAGCCTCATGTCTGTAGATTTACTGACACATAAAACAACTCCTGAGGGACTAAATTCCAGCACTTCGGCTTCTCCAAAAACCGTAAAAGTATTTAGTGAGTCGTAAAGCTAGTAACATTATTATGTAAGAGTTGGATCCGCTGATTATTTTAAATTCATATTCATTCATTCTTCATCATCATATTTTGAATTCTGGTCAGTGGATGAATTTTAGAATTATAATTGTCATTACATTTTATCTCATCTCATACCATTAGGAGCCAGTGACCTAGATGTTAGGCCCCTTTAAACAAGCATTGTCATCATCATGACCATCATCGTTGCATTGACCACGTCACCTCATATCATTAATTTTTAACACGAGTTAGCATGTTATTTAGCTCTTTGTGGCAGTTCGCAGGCTTGACAAACCTATACTGTATATTCATTTATTGGCAGATCAGGCATTAAGTGTTTTGTGGTTATAAAGAAGAAAACTTTTGGGAACTAAATGTTATTTCAATACACACCTTAGGGGTAAGAGGTAGACTTCTGCACGCAGACCTTTTATTATAGCATACTGAACCATCTCGTTGTATGCTTCAATTTATTTACAAGATCACTGTGGCATCATATAGTCGCAGGGAGTGAAGGCAGAAACCCTGGATGGCCATGCCATAGGCCATGAGAACCCCGTATTTGTCTGGAAGGAACAAATTCCCCGAGTTGGAATTGAGCCGCAAGCCGTGATTTCATTCATGCAGACCCCTACTGTATCACCAAGCCCAAGCGCAGCAACCTGGAGGGGGTGAGATTCAAACAAGGGGATCTACAGAACAATTAACACAAGTTGACAAACCTCTCTTTCCCAGGGCTGAAATCATCTGAATTTAAATCAATATATCTGCCACTATGCTAAATTCCACAGACCTGACACCGCACATACTTAAGAACAGAATTATCGACTGCCAAGAGTTGATATTATTTACTTGTGCTAAATTGAGAGAGGTGCTTATTTGCAGGAGTCACTGTTGACATCTGGAAGGCAGGCACAAAGGAGAACAGTCTGTTAGATGGGGAGTACCCTCGAGGCAAACGTCCTTTGAGGCTATAAAAGGCTGCCGCTAGGGAGGAAGCACTCTCATTCTTATCAGAGGAAACGCTCTCAATCGTGCTATAGAAAGCACACTCATTTGATTCTTAGACTCACTTGTGTTTCAGATAGACTCTCACTTGATACTCATTCGCTGTTTTGAAGCACCAAGTGCGGCATGGTGTAATTTGCGAACTTATCAGGTACATTCTGTTGTGAAGCTGTTGTCACACTATTGTACAATCGCCGTGAGTTGGCTCGCAAGAGCTAATGACGATTTAAGTAATATAAGTAGCCATGTAAAATATAACCGCAGTCAAGGACTGATTACAACCGGGCTGGGTCCCTAAATTAGTGCCGCACAGATTGGGACTAGTATCTGCACGGCGGCTATAGTCGATGGTAGCCTAACTAAAGTTGTAGTCTTGTGTACAATCACACTGAGCGGTGAAGTAGATGTTCTGAAGTACATCCAAATTCCAGACATAATTCCAGGATCAAGCAGACAACAGCCATGGTGTACGCAGGACTCAAGGCGAGGACCTTCGTTCCTGTGCTGAGTGCCGTCATGGGCTAGGCACGCATGACATGGCAGTTGTGATTCGTTGCTGATGGAGAGATGGCTGCTAAGTTAAGTCCTTATGTTCTATATGCATGTGAAGTAATATTGGTTGCACTAGTTTAGGCCTTTCTCTAACCAGTTAATTGTTAAAGCCAGTGCGGCACTTGCTTTGCTCAGTTTTAATAAAATTAAATACGTTTAGAGCTGTATACATGTTCAGGCTCCGAGCTAAGTGTTACATATAAAGTAGATGGGAACAAGGGGCAAAATAGATTAGATATAGGTGTGTGTCTTAGTTAATAGTAGTTTATTCCTGTATGAGTTGATTTTTGATAGAGATGTTCAGCAGATTCTTCAAAATACCAAATGGGCTGCACGCCATCAGCATCGTGATATTATACATAGTAGACTAGAGACAGCATTAGGTCAGGATGTTTCTATGAATGACGCGTGAATTTTCAGCTGGAAGAAGATGTAATGGGAGAGCTTTCAACGATGGAAATAGATCAGGGTCTTCAAATGTGGTGGCAGGCAAATTCATTAATGTAACGGTCATCGAACCAAGGGTCCTTTATGTGTGAGGCTAGAAGTGCCACGAGATATTTATGGGGCTGAAATGATTAGAGAAAGGCTATGAAGCCATGGCGCTTCATTTGGAGCTTGAGATATTTATGAATTGCTAAGCCAGCCGTTTTTTAATGCAAGCAAATCTATGGGCTGTGAGCTGCCTTTGTCAGTTAGAATTTGTGCTATTATGCAGTGCCAGGAAGTCGGCCAAGTCCCGACAAGATAATTGCTTCCCAGGTAGAGAAAAACCCAAGCCAGCTGTACGCTGAGAGCAGAGTTTAGAAGGAGTGAAAGTTTTTACAATGAATACAGTTTTTTCCATGAAATGCCAACCACGAGCCCCAGTTATTTAATGTCCATTGCGAACCGGCTGGTGTCCCTTGCCGTGTCGAGATATGCGGTAGTGCTGTGTCTTGATGAGACATGCAATCTTCGGATCCTGAGGATGTTGGGATTGAATCCCAGCGCCTCTATCAACTTCAGTGCGTATTTTGTGTGTGTGTTTTATTTTACAGGTGTGATTTATGTATCTTGTCTCGTTTGTTGTTGTGTCCAGTGCGTTTATTATTTTTTTGTTGTGATGTTGTCCTTCGTTGAGTAATGGGGAGACCTTGACCCGATAGCTAATTTTGGGGAAGCGAGGTTCTGTCCTTATCTTTTGCTCATTGTTACGGACCCATATGGTTAGAACTTGTGTTGTTATGAATGGGTAATTTAGACGCAGTCCTGAACAAGGTTTTTAATATATGAAGGGTACACGGGGGAAAGGGGGGGATGTCATATTTTCTACAAACTGAGATAACTAAATTTGAAAGTTTCAACCTTTAATACTGTCTACAATAATACATGTACATGAAGGATTATATTATGTAACGTTAGCCTAATGTATTGGTATTGTAAATTAGATAATATATAGAATTAAGTTTCATAATTGAAAAAAAAAAATGGAAAATGAAGTAAATACACATTTGTCACGAAAATAAAGGGGAATGTCAGTCTTATGAACACATTATCACAGAAATAAAGTAGAATGTCACTTTTAACGAAACCTAACAAATAACCTGTCAGTTAGCGAGGAAGTGTATCAATGGATGATCTTCCCTCTGGTCCACAAAATTGGATGTAAACCTGAAATAGAAATAAATTACAAATTTAAAATCTCAATATTGCCAGCATGTTTGGAAATGTAGAGCAACTTCATGTACACTAACTCTTGCACCTACGTTCATAAGATGGCTCTGGAAGAACAAACTCACTAACTGGTGTTTCTGGGAAGTGTGGAGTTGATTTTGGAGCATTTACAACAGGTTGTTCCCAATGGCCATTGTAACTGTCTCTTTATTCCATGAATCGTTGATGCTCAATGGAGATGACAAGTTCTCTTATAGGTCTTGTTTTAAAAGGGCAAACTTTTCTGTACAAGGGAGTCAAAAACTTGGTCCACTGATGAATCATTGGTTGATCAACTTCGATTACATGGAAAGAGAAGGGCTTATTTCTGGCACTCCTAAAATGATCTGCCCTGTCTTCGGGCGTTTCAGCTGCAAATTTCTGATTAATTAATGCCATCTTTCTATCGCACTGTAAGTACGAGTGCCCACGAATTGGAAATACTATTTTCACAGAATAGTGGTGTTTGGCATGATATACTATAAAGTGGAGAAATCTGAAAACAGTCCAGTTCTTTTCTGTCCACATGCAGAATCACATAAGATTGTCAAACGATTTATCTCGTCCCAAAGTTCACAAAATATAAAATGATGTAACATAGAACACACGTCATCTGCTGCTTTATGTGCAACTGTCTCTGGGTATATATAGAATACAGAGTGTCACTAGACAAAACATGTATATTAAAAGAGAACAGTGACGGCTGTCGACTGTAATACACGTCGTTAGTGGATAAATTAAGTATGCATAAATTCTTTTGGAAATTCATCGCCATTGCTTCCCTATCAAAATCCTTTTTGGAAGTGAGCCTCGCAAGTCATTTACGTGTATAAAACTGTTCAGCTTTTTTATGGTGCAATTTGTTTTGAATGCCTAAGTTATATAATTGAGCTTCAATTTCCTTACACTCTGCACAATCTTTGTTAAGTGATACTATTTGCGACATTCTAAGTTTAACCTCAGCTGAATAAGTGTTGCACGTACTGCACGTATCCGTGCGAAGATATCCAAAACTTATGTTAAATTTGGTACAGAATATTTTCCGCTAAGTTTCATATGACGCAGGACTATTGGGATTCTTATCCGTAAACATAGCATGCATTTTCTTAACTGATAAGCTATGTGGCAAGTACACTTTTTGTGAATCGTGGAGACTATAATGACTCTGCCCTACTCTAAAAGACTATGTGATCCTCAGTAGAACGCAGTATTAATTCTGAATGCTTCTTCTATCGATTTGTATGTTTTTCGCATCTGTCAACATGGGGTGCACCTATGTTCCCATCTGCTGGGATTCTAACCTTATACTTGTAACTCTGATCATGAAACTGTGCTTCCTAGACCTCCTTTGAGCAACTAGCTTAATGTCTATTAGACCAGATAAGTAACCACTCTGTTCGTTTCTAGTACTGAGCAGATTAAAGTCATGAAGAAGCCTTTTTCTGTTGTCTCCAGAAACGTTTGTAAAACACTGCAACCTATTGCAATGACAGTCTTCCCCTTGTTCACGAGATTGTACCTTAAGTTTCTATGTTAACTCACTCACTCGACCGAAACTAGGTCTCTTCTTGGTTGATGCCATCCTTGTTACCATTCTCAGACATTGTATGCAAACTACGCGATAAACAACAGTCATGAACAACTAACACACGGTAAGATGAAACAACTATGAACTCAGTGTCGTGTAAAACAGTGCTGCCACATACCAAACTGACATTCCCCCTTTGTTTTTTGTTCTGTGTTGACATTCCCCTTTCATCAATTGTACATGTATTCTTAAACTTGTTATATTTCCGTGACTGTTCTCTTGACCATAAAGCATATATGGGTAGTGTTAATTCATTTTTCGTTTTACATTGTCATTCCCCTTTTTTTCCCCATGTACCCTTCATATATATTTGTGTCCGAGTGATCGGAATGTACATATGTAAATTAGGCCAATTACTAGTGTATTGGATATTATTTTCACACCTTATGGACGGTTTTATATCAAGCCTTCAGGCAAAGAACTAGGGACTTAACGAAGCAGTCAGTGCAATGTAGTAACATAACATATTCATATTCCATGTAACTTGAGATCTTATTTTTCGGGTTCATTACCCGTGTTTCCAATATGTAAATGATTATTAAATGTCAATTCATGTAAATGTGCATATCACTTTCTTTGACCAATGATGGTTGATTATTAGTTTTGTTTGATTTTGTTAGTTGATTAGTAAGATTTTAATTGATGTCTTTAGCTTAATAAGTTTATTATACCCGATAATCTGCAATCTCATTCACTATTTTTATTAGAACTTTTAGTGTAATTTAGTAAGTAGAGACTTTATTGCCCCACATACGGACGTACCACGCACTTCTACCCTGAGCTAGGCCGAATTTAAGACAAGTACGGTACAATACCTCCTGAACAACTCTGTCTTCATGACATGTCGCCACCGAATTTAAATTGCGTGTATCAGTTAGAGACAGTCCAGCTCCTTGACTGAATGGTCAGCATAGTGGCCTTCAGTTCAGAGGGCGCTGCATTCATTTCCCTTTAACTACATATGGTTAATTCCTCTAGTTCAGTGACTGGGTTGTTTTTGTCTGTCTTTATACACATCTCTTCATGTACATACAACACAACACTACCAATCACCACAGGAACATGGCAAATCCGTCCGTCCTTCGAAAGTGCCAACCTGAAGAAATTCAGAAAAGTGCCAGGAAGAAGTTGGTTTGAGGCTGAGATGAGCATTACTCTGAAGGATAAAAAGCATTAGGGTGTTTGATTATTTTTCTTTCTAAAATGTGTAAGGTATAGCTCCTGCAATAAAAGGGCAAATGGTGAACATATAGCTGCTATACATTTGTAGGGAAGTGTATTTCTAAGCCATAATATTCCAGATTTGTGTTCTCCTTGTGAATGTTCATTTAGCTTGAAATACAGAACTATTTCTCTCTTCCAGTATGATGACATACAGCGCGAGAAGGAAGCTGAAGAAAGGCGAAAGTATCCACTGGAAAGTAAACTTAAGGAGCACATTGTGGGACAGGAGGGTCCCATAAAAGTAGTTGCTTCCAGTAAGTATTTCATTTTAATCTGTATATTACTACAATTTATATTGTCTGTGAGGACATTAAATAAAAATTTTACGTTTATATTCATTATAATTTTAACATGAACACCACAAGGATGTCTGGGAAATTTTAGTTCCAGTAATGGATAGTAATAATTAGGGAAAGGATTTTAAGGTGGAAAATGTGGTCACAAAAGGCAGAAAGAAGTTTCTGAAAATACATACAAAAAGGTACCAAAAAATGGTGTTCATCAAATCCCTTTATTCTCACATTTATTGGGTTCTAATAATCAATAAACTTGTTACATTGGATCATATAGAACATTTCAATGTTTTTTATGGTTAAGTCGCTGGTGCTTGAAGCTCAGTAGATCCTTATATACAGGAAAACTGCTCGACATCTGCAGAAAGTCTTGTCAGCACTTGTAAAGGGAGTTCAGTCAAAATTGGAAATGTTTACAAATCTGAATTGTTCCTTCAAATTTAATTCAAATTTGTCTTCAGCATATCCATCAAGGGTGTACCTAACACACATCAGCTTCTTTTGCTGTTCCTCCTTTTGCATACCTTTATTTTTCCAAACTCTGAATCACATCCGGTATAAACTTGTAACCATGCACTCCAAGATGTTCCAGCTCTGCTTAATTTTGTAGGTAAACTTCATACCAATCTTTGTTTTTGAATTTTTGTTTTGAAATACATTAGTTTGCGTGTTAAAGAAATGTGTGCAATCCAGTGACTGAGCTTATTTCTTGTAATTTGGGTGTTTTTACTACTAGCAAATATTCGTAGGTTACTTTGATTATAGGATAAAAAATTATACACTACAACGTGCGTTCTATAAGTAATGCGACCAATTTTTTTCTGACGCAACTGTACACCACAGCGTGTTCTAACCTGCTGGGCTAGGTGGAGGGGGTGTTAGCTTCAAACGCTCTGTCTCATTCGGCAGCGAGCTGCCAGAGAGTCAGGACGTGCGTTTCTGTCAAGCCCGTTTTGAGTTCATGTAACACGGCATGATGGATCGTTCTGTAGAGCAATGGTATGCTATCAAATTTTGCGTTAAACTTGGGAAGTCCGCCACCGAAACTTTTCCATTACTTCAGCAGGCCTTTGGGACTGATTGCTTGTCCAAATCACAAGTTTTCAGATGGCACAAGTCGTTCATGGAGGGCCAAGAGGAGATCACCGATGAACCTCGCAGTGGACGGCCATCAACCTCACGAGTCGACGAAAATGTGACGCGTGTGCGCGATTGTTTGAACTCTGACAGACGGCTGAGCCTTCAATTGATAGCACAAACTCTAAACATGGCAAAAGCAACCGTTTTCCGCATTGTGACTGAAAAGGAGGGTCTCGCACTGCCGAAGCGACATCAAGGACACGTGGAAGGTTCATCACGACAACACGCCGAGTCACAGCGCCTTCATTGTCAACTACTTTCTGGCCAGGACCAACACACCATTGGTTCCCCAGCCTCCCTACAGTCCTGACCTGGCTCCCGCTGACTTTTTTTTGTTTCCTCGGTTAAAAGGAGTCATGAAAGGAAAACATTGGGACACGATTGGAGGAATCCAGGCGCATGTTACATCAGCTCTAAAGGACATTCTGGAAAAGGCCTTCCAGGCATGGAAACACTGCCTCCAGAAGTGTATCGACGCAAGAGGGTGCTATTTTGAAGATTTTTTATTATTTGTATTAATATATTCAATAAATGATATTTTATGAATTTGGTTGCATTATTTATGGAACACACCTTGTAGTTTCCTTAGTTGCTGGTCCCTACCTTCATTTCGTTATTTTCAACAGTGATGGCTTGTTACACTCTTCTTATTTACTTTGTTCACCTTCACAGTTATAAATCATCACACATTTTGAGAAGTAAAATGTAATTTCAACTTTGGTACTGTTCAGAGCTATACAGCTGGTTTAATGAAAATTGCCTACCTTTCTCATTTCCTTCTCCTCACTTTTTCACTGTCTTTTTATATATGTATATAATTTCTTCAACACTTCCATCTTTGGTGATCTTCTGAAGAGTTGAAAGCCTGCCGTTGTGGTCTGTTCGCAAATGCCATATTGTACTCGCTGTGATCAGGATAGAGCATAAGTACTCATTTTAGCATTACTGGAACATGAAAGTGATGGACAGATAATTATGTAGCTAACATACACAATGAGACACACTTGCTTATCACAGAGATCAGAGAACATGTTCTTGGGTCCACTATACATGAAGATGATGTTGAAGAGGTTCAAGTAACAGCTAGACAAAACATTGCTTTTGGTTCAATTTAAAATTTGACAGCTGGCATTGAACACATCTCAATTTACCCAAACTACTTCACAGAGGTGACGATTCAATTTTGATGCAGTGTGTCACTTGGACAGTGTGAGGCAGTGTGCACTGGCTCCCATTCAAATAGGTGATTGTGGTGTTCAGTTGACAGCTAGGCATGTTGCTGTTCATTTTAGGTCTGCCTAGAGCTAACACAAGGACGTGCTTCATCTCCATTTCGGATGTTGACTACCACTGTGGCTATTTCAGACTTGACATGATGATTTTCCTGGGAACAAATAATGCGTTGGTTTTACTTTACCTTCCACGTTGCAGTAAGACATCCATACCAATTTTGCTCACTGGGCCACTTGACTGGTGCCAAGCCCATTTGGCTTTCAAAATTCTGATAGGCCTCGGGGCAGCATTGACGAAGCTCCTTCCGTTCGTCAGAATGGTTAATAGCAGCATTTTCTCCTTTGAGGGACTATCACCCACATATTGGAGCTCATCTGTCAAAGCCTTTTGCCCCCATAAGGTGGCAGGTTATCTGCTGCCTGATACTCGATATGCTCCTTTAGCTGCATTTTAAGGCAGAGTTAACTCTGGGAGTATTCTGATGATTTTGTATTGTTTCTGACTATATGGCCATAGACTGGCATTTTGTGATACATTAGATCTTAAGTGAATATTGTTTTTATGAGTAGTGGATGTATTTTCTCATAATTTACTTTAAACAATACTGTTAGGATTAATGTGATGTATATGCTTTGCTAGCACCAGAATAAATTATGTTGAGCTATAAGCTGATAATCACGTGAAACCGTTTACAGTATATTAACAGTATCACTGTGCACTACTTGTCAGCTGTTGTTTTCATGGCAAGTGTAACTCGTTGAAAACAATACACACACTCTAAAGATATCACAAACGTAATATAACTCATTGTTATATACAGTAACTAACAAGATACCTGTGGTTCGCTACAGTTTTAAATTGAAAGTTATTTTTCAAAATTTTACATTTTGGAGAGTCTACTGTCGACAGTCTGTAAAACACACCCTTAATTCGTACGTCAAACAGTTTTGGGGGGATGATTATTAATTTGTTATCTAACACGCATTTGAACCTCATACAGAAGAATTGGAATGTTTGTAAACCCTATCTTATTTAACATCTAGGATGTCAGAGTGATCAACCTGTGAAATTTAAATGTTGTACGTCGAACAGTAATGAATGTTCTTTTAGGCGGTAAATGTTTTAAAGATATTTCTAAACACCTATAACATAGAAGACCACCCTTCATGTAAAATTTGAAGATCGTGCCTGAAACGGTTTCGGAAGAATGGATATTGTGTTTTTTGAGAATCAAACACCATCTAAACTACTTAGGGTGGAAATATTTTGAAGTATATGATATTTTACATTTAGGACATAAACAAAGTTCCTTCTCGTAGAATTGCAAATTTATACATCAAACGGTTTTAGAGGGATGAATAATTTCGTTTGTGGAGATAACCTCATTTAACACCTAAGGGTTGGGATGTTTAAAAATATTTCCTAATTCACACCTATGATTTAAAATATATACCGCAATTTGGACTTTTGTCCTCGTACGTTAAGCGGTTTCAGAGGAAGGAATAAATATATTTGTTTTCAAATTTTAACCCTTATTTATACCTCTGTGGGCTTAAATTTGTTTCAAACTTTGTTATTTAATACCTAGAATATAATTTGAAATTTTAACTTTGTAATTTAAACGGATTCATAGAAGTAAATATTTTTGTATCATTTCTCATCCCCCAGTCAAAACCCCTTAGGGGTGTATTGTTTGAAGACCACTTCTGATGTAAAACCTAAGACATAGAATTAAGTGAGTATAGAGGGCAGCACCATCTCTGATAAAAATCTAGATGACACCTTTATTATTTAGGCCTATTAAATGTATTAAGGCCGGCCCCGTGGTGTAGGGGTAGCGTGCTTGCCTCTCACCCGGAGGCCCCGGGTTCGATTCCCGACCAAGTCAGGGATTTTTACCTGGACCTGAGGGCTGGTTCGAGGTCCACTCAGCCCACGTGATTAGAATTGAGGAACTATCTGACGGTGAGATAGCGGCCCCGGTCTAGAAAGTCAAGAATAACGGCCGAGAGGATTCGTCGTGCTGACCACACAACACCTCATAATCTGCAGGCCTTCGGGCTGAGCAGCGGTCGCTTGTTAGGCCAAGGCCCTTCAAGGGCTGTCGTGTCATGGGGTTTGGTTTGGTTTTATTAAATGTATTAAGCTTGTGGAAAGTGATTAATAATTTGAGAAGTTGAAATCTTTAAATATTGTACATTCAACGTCCACAAGAATTCATAGGTACCAAAAAATGTTCCACCGGTTGTGTATCAAGTTCAAGATTATTTCAGTTAAACCCCTGAGTTTTAGAAAAAAATGTTTTATTTGACAATAAAGAAAAAGTAACAACTCTCATTATTGTTCCGTATTGAATATGACGTTAGGCATAGATATCAAGGATATCAAGGTAGCCAACCAGGCAAAATACCGTTTAAATAGGTACTTCAACCTTAAGGTCAAGATTTGTAAACTAACTAAAGATGGACAGTATTGAATAGGTGGTTTTTTTATTTAATTATCCTTGATATCTATGCCTAATAAAGAAAAAGTCGGAACTTTGGTCAAGTACCTTGGCTGTTGTGAAGACTTAGTTTTGCAATTTCAACAACTCCTGCATAATCCCAATCCTTATACATGAAATATTTTGAATTATATCATATTTGACACAACATCCAAAGTTCTTGTAAAATTTCAAATTCATGTGTCAAACAGTTTGGAGGAATGAATAATTTTGTCATTCGTCACCCCCAGCCAAAACCTCTTATAGGTGTATTGCTTTAAGACCTTTTCTTGTTTAAAATCTAAAATATATAGGAGCAATCATCATGTGAAATTTTAACGTATGTCAAACGGTTTCAGAGAAATGAATATTATGTCATCAGAACTCGCCCCCAGTCAAAACCCCTTAAGAATGTGTTGGTTTAAGACCACTTATTAGTTAAAATGTAATGCATATAGGAGCAATCATCATGTGAAGTTTCAACCTCATATGTCAAAAAGATTTCAAAAAATGAATATTTGTCACCCAGTCAAACACCCTTAGGGTTGTATTGATTTTAGACAACTTGTTATTTAAAATTAATTACATGTAGGAGCAAACATCATGTGAAATTTCAACCTCATATGTCAGCCGATTTGAGATATGAATATTTGTGCTTTTAGGCCACACCCTCATGGTCAAAACCCCTTTGGGGAGTATTATTTTAAGACCCTTTTTTGTTTAAAATCCAAGGAGCAACCGTCATGTGAAATTTCAAGCTCGTATGCCAAATGGTTTGAGAGAAATGAATAGTAGTGTTAAGACCTCACCCCCTGCATCTAGAAGACTTATATGGCTGAAAGAATAGTCACCCATGGTACACATGGTGACTGCATCTCTGTCTCTAGGGGGTGTATTAAGACCACATGTTAAATTTCAACCTCGTATGTCAAGTTTCAGAGAAAGGAATATATTTAATTTTTGGCACTAACCCCCATTTTCCCCTTAAGGGCTGAATTTTTTTTTCTAAACTTGTCTTATTTAACTTCTAGTACATAAAGGAACAATCATGCAGTGCAATTTCAACTTTGTCAGGTCAACAGTTTCAGAAGAATGTATATTTTGGTTTTTAGGATTTTACCCCAATTTCATCCTCTTAGGGGTGGAATTTCTTGAAACCCTTCCTTAGCAGGTGCGTATTGCCTTATATACCAATTTTCACGTCTGTGAAGTCTTCAGTTTTAGCGATATAAGTATCCTCATAAAAAGTATTGAACTCCTTCATTTCCTTTCAAACCCCCTGCCCCACTTAGGTGTTTCTTTGTCTTTAAAGGAGATTCCGAACACCAATGTTCACGTTTGTAACATCTCCAATTTTTGAGATATAAATATCTTCACAAAAATAATTAAAATTCCTTTTCACCCCCAACTTACGTGGATTTTCTGAAAACAAAAAATAAGTGTTTCTTTATTTTTAAAGGAGATTCCAAATATCAATTTAATGTCTGTAACATCTTCAGTTTTTAATATACAAGTGTCCTCATAAAAAGAATTGAAACCCGTTTTCACCTCTTTTCAACCCCCGCTAAGTTTCCTAAGGCAAAGATATTAATATTAATAATTAATTCATGTTTTCACAATTACTTAATGCATTATCCATGAACTCATTTCATGCATGTAAATATCAACAGTTTTTGTGTGCTGGAAATTTAATGATGTGCTACTTGCAGTGATTGAAACTTAAACTGAATTAAAACTTCTATTTATATTCCATTACACCAAAAGTTTTAACTAATGATTACACACTAATACTGGTACATATGCGCAGATTATTGTAAATAAAGGAAGTTCAATTCAATTCCTAAATTCTCATTCTTTCCATGCAGTTGTAGAAATCCAGCAACAGTGTAAGTGCATGCTACTTACTCTATACTGCAGTCTGAGGTAGACATGCGCTATAGTCCTCAAGAGAGCCATTTTCCAAATTAGTATCTTGTTCAGAACAATATGCCATAATTGCTGCAACATCGATTCAAAGAGCTTTTGGAAGTAACCTTCAACCAAAACCAATTCCAGTACTCAAACTTTAATGTTACTCTAGATTGTTCCAAGATGGTGATTCGAGTGGTCGAACATGTTTGAAACGTGGGTTTCTTGTTTCTGTATACAGTTGGTTCAATTTCATTAATTGTGACAATAAATATTAGTTTCTTTGTAAAATACAAGCCCGCAAGTATATTTACATGAGTCAGTGGACATTTAGGTTCTGTAATTATACACAGCAACGTGAGAATGCATTTGTTTTGAAATGGTGCTGTGCACCAGGTTGACTCTCATATAACTACTGTAGATTTAAGTAGTCATTTCATCATCGGTGTTGGCAGTGTTCTTTTTGCGCGGAAAAGTCAAAGCAGTACCTTCAGTGAAGCTGTTCTCATTACTTACGTGCACTGAACTTAAAGCATTCAGTGACTGCCTGTCGAGCACCTGTGATGGTTGTCCTTCCATTCTTTACTCTTACTTTTCACTTGTCATAGGGAAGTATGGTGCCAACAATTTTTCGTCTCGTTCTATAAATGCAGCTTGATTTCCCCTTCTTAAATATTCAAATCCAATATCATGAAAGAATCCATACAAGGTGGAACAAGAGAAATCTGGCAATGATTTATCACTGTTAACTTTAGCTAAAATTATACAGAAATATTGGTAAAAATAAAAGGTTGTGGACAATACACCATAACTCATTTTCTACAATACAGTCAGAAGTTTATTCATCAGTCTTTTTTGTTTCCCTTTCCTCTTAATTTTAATTTTGCAGGTATGTAAATATCAACAGTTTGTGTATGTTGTTCCTTCCTATTATAAATAGTTCATTCAGAACACCCTGTTGCTCTGGAAGCCTCTTTCATTGCATTACTTATATTCATGGTTTTAAGGAAATGTTCAAGAACATTGAAGATCATGAGTGTTTTCCTCCCTTCCAGCCTGCCAATGTTGTATACCATATTTTGTGTGCTTCATCTTTCATAGTACATTGTCCATCAAGTTAAAATGTTGAAATTAAGGAATGAAGAGTTAACATTGAACAGTATTGATCATACACTTCCTAAACATGCCACTGTGAAGGACTATAAGTAAAATATTAATCTAGCACATTTCATACACATAGCACATTACACCACAGGGTAAAGCAAGAAACTGTTTGAAAGAATGCTGCATTGAAAAATACGCAACTACAGGTTCTCTAAATCTCCTGTAAGAATGATCTTGCCTCCCATACAAATTTTCTGTAACGTGACGACATAAACAGATAAACCAATCGCTATTGAAACATTAGCAAGATGTAATGAACACCCTGTTTGGTTTCCTTGTTGCACTGCAAACCTCAACCGGTTTTTATTCGGGGCTGTGTATGGTGTACCGTGTGTCAACAGTGTGTGTTGCATTACGGTTGAGTGGAGACTCAAGTTTTCTGTGGTTTTCAGTTTGACTTCCCCATCTATCCTGTTTTCAGAAACGAGTGTGGACTGTAGTTCCAAAGGAAAGAAACATTGGCCAAAAAAAATTGAAGTAAAAAAATGAAACAAACTAATTAGGAACCGTACAATACAAGACTTCTAAACTGCATCCTAAACTTAAGTCGTATTTGGTCGGTATTCAATCCTGTAGTTGACCGTGATGGGAAAGATGTTAATTTTGTGTGCTGTATGATCTGCGGTGAACTTTATGTACACGTTAAAGGAGTCGGACTGATATTGTCTTTTTCTGATCAGATAAAAAAATCCTTATGATGAGCGAGGTGTGCATGAATGACGAGCATTCTAATGTTTCAGAATCATCAGACTCATGACTATGCCACAGCCTGACAAAGTAATGAAGTTTGCTTGGTGGACTGACGTTAATGATGCTCCTATTCCAACAGATGAGCTGGAAAGATATTTAAAGCAAAATTGTGGAATGGAAGAAGATACAGCATCCTAGTGAAGATCAAAATGGACAAAACTATTGAAAACTTTGCCAGATCGCTAAGAGAGTAATACCATATTTACTCATGTATTAGACTCCCTTGCGTATTACACCCCCCTTGGCTTTTTGAGACGAAGAAAATGAAAAATTAAACTCGCGTACAAGACCCCCCAATGTAATTCATCAAAGAACGATTCCGCTTTGAAGCAGCTACAAGCCTTTATGAAGCTCTGATGACATCACACAGATCTGTGAATAATTTCGTCTATCCGACTCATGCAGTGAAAACACGCGTCAAATTCATGCAGTACATCTGTGTTTCATAGTTAAGAAATGTCTGCCTCCGCAGCGTAGGCCTACTGCAGCTCTGATGACGTCTCGCAAATAGGTGAACAGTTTCGTGCCTGACCCGCGCATTGCAAGCACACATTGGTCTTGTATATATGTCTGTGTTTTGTAGTTAAGAATGTCCGCCAGTGTAATGGTTAGCACAATTAGCTGCCGTTCTCGGGAGCCCGAGTTTGATTGCCCGTACCGTATTGCCAGAGACTTACGAATGGCAGGAAGGTTGATATGCGGTAAAAATGGTACATGCAACTCCCTTCCACTGGGGGCCTGTCTAAAAAAGTGCTGCACCTTGGTATGAGGAAACAAGTTTACTTTAGTTAAGAAATATTCACGGTTGTTGCTAGGCCTATTAATACAGGCAGGTTAGATCATTAACAAAGTGATCATTTAATATCTCGTAACTCGGGCCAATATAGGGGTTTTGGGAGAGAAGTAGGTTTAAAACGTGGTAAAAACAATCCAATCACAATTGTTTTACTCGCCAACATACCTAACAAATAATATTGATTTTATGTCCCCACTTACATTCAACGATTTTTGGAGACTCCAAACAAAACATACTAGGGTATGCATTGATAAAAAATGGGAGACAACGAACGTACGAAATTAAACATTATGATAATAAAACGCATTACCGCACCACCTGTAGATATCCATAAAAACAGCAAACTTTCCTGTTATTTATTTCTATTCTTTCTGTCTTATAACTGTTGGCACCATTCGGGCGATACCATACCTAACCTGAACAATGCGGCCTCTCTTATCTCATTTACAGCTGTTTAGGTAAATCCTGATGTGATAAATGTAGGGGAAATAAGCATGAAATATACATAAAATAAGGGTCTGACTTTCAAGGGCTGCTTCCAGTCACTATGTGTTACATTCGGAAATACAACTCGTATCATACCCTAGTTATCAGCTGGTGGTTTGGCACGCTTTCAACAACATGGCTTTATTCAGAAGGAGTGGCTTCTGCTACAAATACACCAGCTGGGAATATCAGAGACCATCTCCAGAAACCATTTGGGAATAGCTTCACACAGTTTGGACTCTACAGTCGGGAGCAAAACTATTTTTAAAAGGTTCAAAATGATGGAACCTCGAATGCTCTCGGTCTCGACTGCAGTTGCAGTGCATGGCTGACGCAGTGGCAGTGAAGATGACATAACTTGGAATGACAACATGCCGGTAGCAGGGAAGTTAGCGGTGCAAGACAATTTCAGTGAAAGCAGTGATCAGGTTTACTGTGTGGTGGGCCCACTGCTCAACTGACAGAGACAAAAGACTGGCCATTGAGTTATTTTGTATCAATATTGCATAATGTGATAACACGACACCCTTATCCCTTTTCTCTATTGGGTCGAGTATGAAGTGAGACAAATCTTTGTAGTGAGTTTTTTAAGTCCGACCGTTCCTGACGTCAGACTCATCAGAGGAACGAATGATGTGATATGAGAGACTAAAACAGATTATATTTATTTTATATGTAGGCCTAAAAGTAGTGTTCATCATTTATTGACTTTTAACATTTAGAAATACTGCCTTCCAATGAAAATAGCCAGTATAACTCAAATACATTCATAGGTTTTGTTAAAGAACAGTGTAGAATGTTTACATGTACAAATTATAGCTCTTTATGGCGTAGAAGTCATGTGTTCACTGCTCAAAATTTGAGGTTATCGCATTTTGGACCCCCTTTATTTTTTTGGCTGTAAAAGTGGGGGGAAAAAAGGGGCCTAATACGCGAGTAAATACGGTATGTATGCAAGCATCAATTTCAGCTTCAGAGAGAAATTTCGGTTCCGCGGGCTTCATTCTCAGCGTGCGACGGTCTCTTCTACACCCAGACAATGTTGATGCTCTTCTTTTCATTCACAATAATTCCATTCCACCACCATTATCAATGACCAATAAACTATGCACACTAAGTAAAAGCTATGTTCAGGTTTGGTTTTGTTGTTGGCATATTGCATGTCATTTCAGTTTGTATTTTATTGTGAGTTAAATGTGAATTAAGTCCTATGAATATGCTTTGTGTTATTTAGATTCATTTTCAGTTAACTTGATGCCATTTGCAGATGAATATTAGTTTATAATAAAGTTTCTGTTTGTGGTTTTTTTTTTTTTTTTTTAAATTATTAATATGTCCGACTCGTTGGCTGAATGGTCAGCGTACTGGTCTTCTGTTCAGAGGGTCCTGGGTTCGATTCCTGGCCGGGTCAGGGATTTTAACCTTAATTGGTTAATTCCAATGGCTCGGGGGCTGGGTGTGTGTGGCGTATTCAACATTAGAAATCAGCCTAGGTGGGGCCCTCATCTTCACAGACATGCAGGTCACCTAATAGGCCGTCTACTAGAAAAAGACCTGCACTAGGCCTCTCCGGAGGCCATATGACATTATTATTATTATTATTATTCATTCATTCATTCAACTTCGCTAATCGGCGAACTAGGGACCACGGTAAGCCTCGCTTTACATTCTGGCATTTGTTCATCTTTCGCGTGATCCACATCATCTTCATTAACTCACTCTGTTTAGCACGAAGTTCTTCTGTCCATTTAGCACCAGTTGCCCGTTTTTCGTCCCGGAAAGTCCCAAAAGTCTTGATGGCTGCTCTGAAAAGTTTTCGGTCTTGTGCATCTTCTGCTTGTAGGCCCAGTTCTTTAAGATCTTTCTTGACATTAACGTACCATGGCATTGCCGTTTTTGGTTTTGCGTCAAATATACTGAAGATATGTTTCATCCATTGAGAGTCGATCATCCGTCGTATATGACCGTAGAAGCGAACTCTGCCTTTACGCATTGTGTCCGTGATCTTCTCTGTCTTAGAGTATACTTCTTGCCTGGATTTTCTAATGTAGATGCCATTTTTGTAGTTTGGACCAAGTATGGTGTGTAGGATCTTTCTTTCTTTCCTCTCTAAATCCACAAGCAAACATTTCTCGGACAGGATAAGGCATTCAGATGCATACAGTGATGACAGTGTTGTAGTGACGAATTTTTGTGTTCGGGGGAAAAGCACTTTTTGTTGTAAATGTTGTGGGTGGTTTGGAAAGTGACTTCCATTTTCTTGATTCTTGCTGCTATGGCCTCTTTGTCAAGTCCATTTTGCTGAATCCATTCCCCAAGGTATTTAAATTTACTAACACGTTTTATCGTTCCATATTTGGTGTTTAGTTGTGCCGTATCATCTTTGATATTTGACATTACTTCTGTCTTTTGAAAGGAAATTTGTAAACCTGTTTGTTCTGCTACTTCCTTCAACACATTGATCTGTTCTGTTGCACTTTCGAAATTTTCTGCCATAAGGGCTATATCATCAGCGAATGCTAAGCAATCTATTTCCACTCCATTTTTCTTTGTCCCAATCCTTACGGATTTGTAAAGGTTTTCTTTCTTTTAACGTCTTTCACCACTCCTGTATTACCTTCTCAAGTACGCAGTTGAACAAAAGAGGTGACAGCCCATCTCCCTGTTGAACGCCTGTCTTGATCTCAAAGGGTTCAGAGAGACATCCTTGGAATTTTACTTTGGATTTGGTATTAGTTAGCGTTGCCCTTATTATCGCCAGCAGTTTCTCATCGACTCCCATTTCTGTAAGGATGTTAAGCAACACATCACGGTCGATGGAGTCGTATGCTCTCCTGAAGTCTACAAATGTAGATACATAGGTTCGACCTCTCAGCATATGGTATCTTATTATGGTTTTTAGGTTAAGTATTTGTTCTGCATTTGATCGGCCTTTCCGAAAACCTGCTTGGTATTCCCCGAGTTTATGCTCAGTTTGCTGTTCTAGTCTTTCAAGGATGGATAGTGACAGGATCTTGTTGGCTACTGGCAGAAGAGAAATTCCACGGTAATTGTTTACATCTCTTATATTTCCTTTCTTGTGTAAAGGATGGATCAAGGCTAGCTTCCAGTCCTCTGGTAGTTGTTCTTTTTCCCATATATCTACAATGGTTTGGTGTATTATTATTATTATTATTATTATTATTATTATTATTATTATTATTATTATTATTATTATTATTACAGTGCAGGAGAGTTTCTATTTTATTTCAAAATGCGATTAGCCTACTTTGGAATACGTTATTAGCGTATGGTAATTCGTATAGTGATTGATCCAAATAAAGTGTGAAGTGAACATTTCGTTGTACACAGCATACGCGTTATTGTTGGGAAGTAGTCAAGGGTATTCTACTGAGCCCACCCAGTGTGGTGGACTGCAGTTGGCTGTATGAGACCAGTGCTATGGGCCAGTAAGCGGCCACGTCAGAAGGGAACGACACTGCACGGGCTGGGCTGCCGGAGCCCGTGGGATTGAAGTGCTGCACAGTGGGCTTCTCTGCAGGACTCTTGGAGGCACTTCCGTGCATGTGAGGCTTGCCCTTTCTCAATTTACCACCCATAAACTGTACATGTACAAGTTAAGGAAAATAGATAATACAGTATTAGTTTTGACAGACTGAAGAACCTCAGTTATAAAGGAAGAAAAGAGAAAGCAATATCAAGACAGTCAAAATAGAAAATGTCAAATTTCTCCTTAATATAAACTCTATCGAAAAAACGTTACATACCGGTACTAAACGTTGAAGAAATTATCGTTTCTGAGCTTTTTCGCATTTTTTTTACTGTATAAGGAATAATAACAGATATCTGTGATTGTTACAATTTTTGCAAAGTACCAGATATCTGTGGAAATATTAGTTGTATCTGTAAAGTGCACATAACAAACCAAATATCTGTGGAAATATTATTTGTATCTATAAAGTGCACATAACAAAAATGATAGAAAATCCCACTTCTTTTATATGTGATACATTTTTGGCAGATGAGCAACAATAATGGAGATAATGACTAATTTAGATTTTTATTTCAAAGTCCATCAACAGCAGGCTGATATAAAAAATACTGTATTGTTCAGTCATCATGGTAATTAACTAAGTGTTGATGGTGGTTATTGTTGTTTTAAGACTCAAAAGCATGCAGTCATTAGTCCCTATTAATGAGAAGAGAATCATTAAGGATTAATCACCCCAAAAATGAGAGTGGGGGGGGGGGGGTTAAGGGGATGAGAAAGGAATTGTAAAAGAGAATTGAAAGCCTAGGCCACTAATGTCCTGATGTCACACTGATGAAAAGAAAATGTGATAACCAGCAAGTCCCTTAACAATAATATTACACTGACAGACTCTTTTTGTTGGGTGAGGTGCGCTATGTCTCTGCTGCTACCAATTGTCTCCTCTAAATGGCATTGCTGCTGTAATTTAGAAAGCTAACCTGTCAGCTAGTACTGTTAACTTGTGATACAGAGAGAGGAGAGGCTGAAAGAGTATGAGGGAGATGTAGAAATGGATTTGTGCATAAATTTATGAAATATAAACCAGATCTGAACCTAAGTTTGAACAAGTCATGTATTAAAAGATTTCTTTTTATTATAAATTCCATTAAAGTATTCGTATTGTTTCTATCTTTGAACTCGTGTACTACGTAATGTTCAAATTCCAGACTGTTAATGAAACTGAGGTGAAATGTGAACTGCTTTCAGTCAGATCAAATGCCTCTGAAATTGATGGTCTCCCCATGTTAATCATTCAGTCTTAATGAAATTTCTCTTGTTTACTAACCACACATTATCATTTGTTAATGTTGACAGCTATTCGAAGAAAAGAGAATGGCTGGATGGACCAGGAGCACCCTTTAGTCTTCCTGTTCATGGGATCTTCTGGTATTGGCAAGACTGAACTTGCCAAGCAATTAGCCAATTATATTCACAAAAATAAACCTAATGGATTTATCAGAATTGATATGTCAGAATTTCAGGAGAAACATGAGGTAAGAAGTATATTATGACTCATGATTCCATTAATAAAATTTTAGCAGAAACTGGAAAGAAAATTGGAGAATGGTGAATGAGACAAGAGCTTCTTAGTTCCCATTTCCTTAGGGTTATAATGCATTACAGTAGAACCTCGATAATTCGAAATTGGTTAATTCAAAATCCCGCCTAATTCGAAGAAGCTCTCGTTCACGGAAACTTGAGATAGAGTTTTGCATGTTATTTAAATTGTTTCATTCGAAATACGGATAATTCATAATTCGAAGTACAATGTCGGCCCCATTACCAAAATTCATACTTTAATTCGAAACTGCCTTTACATTTTAAAACAATAGTGACCTATATTACAGAGTAATTTCAACTCTACATTTATCTGCGTCATAATGGAACGCGTGTTCCGGAACGTGGAAGGGTAGCTTTCTCTTTGTTTCCCTACTTACACTCACCTCGGTGGGTCTACAGTGCGTTTCACGATTGCTTTGAATGAAATCTGAATTCTTTTGTATTCAACCTTTTAAGGGACGCCGTAATATCACGCAACAGGCAGTGTGCGGAAAAACAGAATCCGCGAACCCTGGCGATGCCGACAGTTGATGAAAAAACGTGGCTCATGTAATAAATTCGTAGGCACCGAACCATATTGTCATTGCCGATGAAACTGCATTGCTTTATTTTAAAGCGAGCCCAAACGGTCTTATGATTTTAAAGGAGAAAGTGCCAGCCGGAGAATCATACAAGGGTGAGGGATGGGGGTCATTGTAGTGTGTTACAATGCACTTGGAAGCGAGAAACTTTATCCCCTCGTCATAGGAAAGTTCGGTAAGCCACAATGTTTTAAGGGCGTCGGGCACTTTCCATGCCAGTACAAAGCATCTAAAAATGCAAACAGAACAGAAATCCAAAAAATAATGCATTTGAACAGGGGAACCAGCATAATTTATCCTCGTCTTTGAATTGTTATTTTTTTTTCTTTTGTTGCGTGAGGTTATGTTTGTCAGTGATTTATCCGAATGCATTATTTGAACATTGAAAATGCACCTTGTTGGATACATTTCGGAAATAGGTTTTTCCATGGCATTTGAAAGGTTTAAACTGTGAATCGAAGTGAGGGCATGTATTAATGGATCTTAGAATACTTTGTGACGCGGCAGGTGTTTACATTTCTGAAGTACGAGAGAAGTGGCATGGCGGGAAATCGTACAAGGATAGTCATAGGAAAGTTAGATTTTTAAGGGCATCGGGTAATTTCTATGTAAATACAAAGGATCTAAAATGCATACAGTATAGTAATCCAATGAATAAAGCACTTGCACATGGGAGTCAGCATAGATTTCTCCTCGTCTTTGAATCGTGCTTTTTTTTCTTTCTTTCGTTGCATGAGGTTATGTTTGCCAGTGAGATATCCAGGTGCATTATTTGAATACTGTAAATGCACCTTCTTAGATACATTTTGGAAATAGATCTTTTTTTATGACATTTGAAAGGTATAAACTGTGAATCAATGTTAACTGCATGCAGGAACGGGCCTTAGAATATTTTGTAACGCGGCAAGGGTTGGTACTTCGGAATTGCGAATTGGCGGTTAATTCGAAATCACGTAATTCAAAGTCCGATTTTTGAGTCACAATGACTTCGAAGTAACGAGGTTTTACTGTAACTGAAATGTTACTAAATGTTATTTTTATTAATTACTACTACTCAAAGGTGGTGGTGGTATTGGTGTTGTGTGCGTGACCCACAGTCTAGGAGCAGCAAGCCTTCGTCACATCCAAAGGCGCTTCGTTCAGTTGTTGGCCAGGTCAGGGATTTTTACCTGAGGGCTGGTTCAAGGTCCACAAAGTCTATATGAGAACAGTTGAGGAGCTGTCTGATGGCAAGATAGTGCTCCGGTCTAGAAAACAAAGAATAACTGCCAAGAGGATTCATTGCGCAGACAATGAGTCGCATAATCAATGTCCGGCACTGTTGCGCTGATCTTCAGGAGCTAGCAATTTGCTTCAATCAAGCCACTCGTCTTAGACTTCTGCACAATTTTGGGACTTCATATTTATTAAATTGTGTTGTGACTTCGCGCCTGATATGTGCATGCTGGCTCACTTAACTATTCATATCTTCACGTAAACATTTTGAGACAGTGCCGAACTTTGCGTGTGTTGTGCTACTATTCAGAAGACCACGCCTTACTTCATATAAGTGACTGACCTTCTACTTCTTCCAGATTTTACGATTTAAAATCGCACATTGCCAATCCCCATTATCTTATTTTGCCTCTTCAACTGTTTTTGTAAAAGACTCATTCTTTCATTTCTTATTTACCTATGCATTGTTTGGCTGATGATGACCCAGATTGGGGTCGAAACCGGTCCTGCTTCCGCTTATAATTAAATAGAAATGTAACATTACATTTCTTACTTATTTGTATTGAATAGGTTGAACTACGTTATTTGTTATTTCAATTTAATTGTGACACAGTTCAATACGGAACATCATGAAATTTTTATCTTTAAATGGACAGCAGATCACATTACTTACTCTTCTTGATATTAGTACTGCTTTGCCTAGCACCTCTGTTTATCATTTTTTGTGTTTGAGTAATGTTTCTTAGATGATGTCTTTTTTGTAGGTTGCGAAGCTTATTGGTGCACCTCCTGGATATGTTGGTCATGACGATGGAGGTCAACTTACTAGAAAGCTAAAGAAGTGTCCCAATGCTGTTGTATTATTTGATGAAGTTGACAAGGCACATCCTGATGTCCTCACTGTATTACTTCAACTATTTGATGAGGTAATGTATATAACTAATAAATATAACATCACATAATCATATATAATATGATGTACCCGTTCTGAGTATTTTCTGATGTCCTCACTGTATTACTTCAACTATTTGATGAGGTATTGTTTTGATTACCAAAGATTATCATCTTAATCTGCTTACATATAACATAGATACATTGTTTTCCACCAATTTAAGTGCAAATATTGAGGTACATTGTTAACATTACTACATTATGCACATTCATTTCCTTTCCTCTAGCTAGGACTTAGATAATCTTCTGCTTTTGATGTAGTACAATAGGGTGGGTTAACATATGAGGTGCTATTTATTGCGATGTTTCACAGTTGATGCACACATAAGCAAAAATCAGCATCTGTTAAATATGAATATTTCTGATCTTGATGATTGTCAGTTAAAGCGACCAAACATCAAGGCCATTAGCATATGTCGGAACATCCTAGAAGGAAATGAAAATACATTAGAAGTCCGTTATAGCGAGAATTCATAACGGCAAAAAGTTTACTCGCTATAACGGATTGTTGTTATATCCAATTTTTGTATAAAAGTCGGAAAACCCTTCATGCACTTTAAAATCAGTATGAAACTGCAATCAGTTTGTTCAAAACTTGCGTTTCCGTAGATGATATCCACACTACGGCTTACTTGTTTGTTATTTTTCGTAATCCGATACTACGTGAAAGTGTATGTTTAATTTCATTCTGAAAAAAATATAGTACCATATATCTCAGAATCCAAGATGAATCCAACTTTTTCCTTCAAAAAATTTAAATCAGGCTCAAAAAGAAGTTTGTAAAATCATATGAATGCCTTGTCTTACTGTAGGCCTACGCATTATTAGACTATTTTTAGACGCCGAACCTTGACTTTCGTCACGCCGTATTTCTTTATTTTTGGCGGCTGCATAATTATTCATTTCCGCAGGTTTAAAGACCATTAACTTGACATTGGCATCATAATACCGAAGAGAACTCGTTGAAAATTTTCCGGCAATAGTCTACCTATTCCATGCGTCTCTACAATAGAACGATCCATCAGGAAATTATTCTTGCCGTCTATAAAACTGTTACCTTTACGCAGCGTCAGATATAACCGGCTGCCGCTACACGCACGTCTCGCTTGTCGGGTTCGGCCAAATTCAGCGGCTAGCGATGTATTTTCCTAATCGCGAACGTTGAAAGTCAACGAACGAGTTCATTGCGCCACGGTATGGCCATTCCGCCCTTGCGTTTTTCGTGCACTTACCTCACAATTTCATCTTCGACTTCTTTAAAGCGTCCTTGTTGCGGACCACTGAATGAATTTTTTGTACAGTACGCATTTTTTTTAGCTCTTTGTCTTCACGCTAACGCCAAATGCTGGATTTAGTTAGGCCTATGCCGTACTTTCTTGTGGCTGCACAATTATTCTACATTTCCGTGTGTTTCATAAACATTAACTTATAATTGGCATCATAATATCGACTAGAACCCGTTGAAAATTAGCCAGCAATACCTTTTCCACGTATCTTTACAATACACTATCCATCACGAAAATATTTCTGCTGTCTATAAACCTTAATTTTAATAAGCGTCAAGTACAATAGACGCGTTATGACTCTGCCACTGAGTAGCCATGGCTTTTCTAGAATTCAAAGGGTCGCATGCTTTGATGTCATTCTGCAGATTTGAGAAACACGCAGTCTCTGTACAACCGGTTGTCGCGGCTAGCGATGTGTGGTAAAGAGGCGGTCGTTTATTGTCAACGAGTT
This sequence comes from Anabrus simplex, assembly GCF_040414725.1. NCBI lineage: Eukaryota > Metazoa > Arthropoda > Insecta > Orthoptera > Tettigoniidae > Anabrus > Anabrus simplex. The sequence goes on along the minus strand of NC_090266.1, from coordinate 625,385,101 downwards.
CTGTGCGCATGTGAAAAGAAGCAGCGTGGTTACCACGGTAGTTGCCAGTGGTATCAATTAACTTACTGTTAGGCCACGAATGCAACAACCCTTGAGTTTTCGCATGACATTCTGAGGGGGAAAAAAAAGTCATGGATTCGGAGAAAGCTGGGTGGACTCAGGATATCTTATTCATAAGTTAGAAGTAACAGACATGAAAGTAGCAAGAATGATTGCTGGTACAAACAGGTGGGAACAATGGCAGGATGGTACTCGGAATGAGGAGATAAAGGCTAATTTAGGAATGAACTCGATGGATGAAGTTGTACACATAAACCAGCTTCGGTGGTGGGGTCATGTGAGGCGAATGGAGGAGGATAGGTTACCTAGGAGAATAAGGGACTCTGCTATGGAGGGTAAGAGAAGTAGAGGTAGACCAAGACGACGATGGTTAGACTCGGTTTCTAACGATTTAAAAATAGAGGTATAGAACTAAATGAGGCCACAACACTAGTTGAAAATCGAGGATTGTGGCGACGTTTAGTAAATTCACAGAGGCTTGCAGACTGAACGCTGAAAGGCATAACAGTCTATAATGATAATGTATGTATGTATGTATGTATGTATTCGGAGAAATACGGTATCACTCGAGAGATTTCTGTGGCAAACACCTCAGCTTTCTTCTTCAAACAGCGTCACCTAACCTAACCGTATAGGCTATGTAGCCTATCATGAAAACATATTTACAACACATGTAGAGAAATAACCTCCTCGCGAAAAATGTATATGTAAATAGCCGTAACTAGACGCGAGAAGATATGAAATATCCTCTGAAATCAGTGATGTACTCTGCCATATCTTGAGGTGTATCCCATTCTTACTTAATTTCCGTATATAACATTAAAATTAAGATATCGTTTACTTCAGTCTTTATTTTTAACGAGTTAACAACTGCTATCGGCCACATTATTTACGCATTTATTACAAAAAGATGTTTTCCTCTTTCATTTCGAATTTTCTTTAGAGAACAGCAGTCAATGGGTATTACTAATAAACTCCAACATCGCCTTTGAATGTCAACGAGAGAGCTCGCAAATGCACAAAGTGAGAAAACTATACCGTACCGAAGATGATCGATAGCATTTTGTTGCAAACATTTCAGTTTTCTTATTCAAACAGCGTCACGTATCCTAACTTAACTGTACTATACGTATGATGAAAACACACTTCAAGCACCAGTAGAGAAATTATACATTTCTCGCTATAAATTTTCATAACAGCCTTTCCGTAATTTAACCAGACGCGACAAAACAAACTAACCTCCGAAATCAATTAAGCACTCTGCCATATCTCAAGGTGTATCCCATTCTTACTTAATTGCAGTATTTAGCCTCAAAATTAAGCAGTCGTTTAGTCAGCCTTAATTTTAAAGAGTTAACAACCGTTATCGGACACGTTATTTACGCATTTATTATGAAAATATGTTCTCTTTCATTTCGAAATATCTTTACGGAACAACTGTCGCCGGATATTACTAATCAACTCCGACATCGCCTTCGAATGTCGACGAGAGAAATCGCTAGTGTACACAGCGAGGAAACGATGCCGAAGGTAATCGATCGCATTCAGTATCATCGCTGGGGTGCATAAATATCCGTAACGGAAAAAATCGCGCGCCCTTAATCGCTCGTAATAACGGATGCGCAAGTGATAGGGTTCTCGCTGTAACCGAAGGACGATACACAGTTTAGTATAGGAATTTTGAAGGGACAGAAAAATGTCGTCGCTATAACGGAGTTCTCGTTATATGCCGTACTCGCTATAGCGGACTTCTACTGTATCAATATTTAATGCTCTTTCTGGTATGGTCAGCATTGACTTATTAACACTATTTACATTGTCAGAGATTTCATGTAACCAATGATGTGATATCATTCACAATAATATGACTCTGAAGTAATATTATATATCAATGGCAATGATCATGTGAGCTGGCATATAAGAAGATATAGGATTCTTATCATTTTCCTGGAAGACTTAGAAATGACATAGAAGACTGCTTTTCTTGCTATAGCAAAAAGACAAAAAACAAAAAAAGAGCAAGTTTAGTACAAATCAGGGCCTTACATTGGGTCGGGCCAAGCCATGATTCTGAAAAACTGCTGCAGTGTCGGCACATGGCTGCTCTAGAGAGACCTGCCTAGGACAGTTCTGATAAGGCTGGGTACTAGCACTGCAGTGTCAAGTCGGGAGTTGATCAGTTGGCCCTGATTGGGAACTACTTGCACGCAGACTTGCTTTGCACTGCCAGTGTTCATGCCAGCAATGCTCCTCGCTGCGTCAGGATATACGTAATGATAGCGCTGACCAAAATGCTTCCTTCCCCCTCTCCGTTGGTATGCTTGCTTTCAATCTAATTGTCAACAAAATATACTTCTAGTATAACTACAGTTAAAAATTTATTGTAAATTTGGCTACATTACAATAATAGGAATAATTCAGTACATTAAACTTCTGCTTATTCACTGTCCTTGTGCTGTCTCTCATACTGAGAATTTCAAATAGACACAGGAGTACGACAAGGCAACAGACTATCCCCGTTGCTCTTCAATTGTGCGCTTGAGAAAGTTGTACGGGAATGGAGAAAAGCTGGTGCACCAACCCACCAACTGGGGCAAAAACTGAAAGGCATAAAATTAGACTGCTTAGCATTTGTTGATGACATGGCACTAATTGCCCAAGATATCTCTGACGTACAAAAACAAGCAGCAAAAATTGGATTACAAATCTCGTTTGAAAAAATAAAACTTATGACCGACATCAAAATCGCATCAAATGAACTTCTAATTGGCAATAACAAGATCTTTCGAGCAAACGAATTTAAGTATTTAGGTGAATGGATTACAGCAAACTTTAACGAAAAGAAATCTATTGAATCGAGACTCCAGAAAATGGAGATTGCTTTTCAGTTGGCGAAAAATTTATACAACAAAGAGAGCCTCTCCTGGCACTGCAAAATCCGACATTATACAGGTATGAGGCAGTGATCGATCCTTAAGGATGTGGAAATATAAAACATTGAGGGTGAATATCTCCTTGACTTTTGCATATGAAACAACCTACTAATCAAGAACATATATACATACATACATACATACATATCCCACGTCGTTCCATCTTAAGCGATGGGTCGGCAAACGAGTTTTCTCCACCAGTTGCGGTCCCTGAACTTCTCTCCTCCTTCAATGCTTTCCAAAGTATGTCCTCTCTGTTGAATGTCAATCTTCACCATGTCCTTGTACCTGAATCTTGGTCACCCTCTTGGTCTTTTGTCTTCAAGTTTTAGATTGTACATATTTTTGGTAATCTGTTATCACCCATGCGTCGCATATGTCCATACCATCTCAGTCGCTGTACTGTTATTTTGTCCTGCAGTCTTACAACTTGAGCCTGCTTGCGGATTTCCTTATTACGGACTCTGTCCCTCCGTGTTTTGCCGATCATGCTACGGACAAATTTCATTTCTGCTGCCTGGATTCTACTAACATCTTTGTTTCTCATGGTCCATGTTTCGCAACCATAGGTCAGGATTGGTTTAAAAAGCAGCTGAGCCATAAGATCACAAGGTACAGCTGGAATGGAGAACAGAAATCTCTTAATTGACTACGTCATTGCAGACAAAAAGAGGCTGGAACATTTATTAGAGATGTGAAAGTGCTGCCAGGAGAAATTTTAGGTAGCGACCACAGGTTACTAGTAGCTACCTTAGGAAATATCATGGTAAAAGAAATTAATAAAACCAAACCAAACCCCATGGCACTACAGCCCTTGAAGGGCCTTGGCCTACCAAGCGACCGCTGCTCAGCCCGAAGGCCTGCAGATTACGAGGTATCGTGTGGTCAGCACGACGAATCCTCTCGGCCGTTATTCTTGGCTTTCTAGACCGGAAAAGAAATTAATACCAGGCATAAATCCAAGATAAAAGTTTGAGAATTTGAAAAACTAGAAAAAAGGTCTGAATACCTGATGAAAATTAGAGAGCAACTGCCCTGATGTGAAGTAGGAACAATTGAAGAATAGGTTGGATTTAAGAAAACCTTGGTGGACACTGCAGTCAATATTGTTGGCAAAACAAGTTGCAGGGTAAGAGAAAGAAACTCCATGATGGAATAAAACTGTCCAAACAGCAATAAAGGAGAGAAATGAAGTGAGGAAACTAAGAGATAGAGAATGTCAGATAGGTATAGCAAGGAATAAAGAGAAGTTGGAAAGAACTTGGTCAGCTGTATGGGGACCTGAAGCTTAAAGTGAAAAGAATCATTCCCAGTGAGAAAGAAAATCTTTAACTCTTTTAAGAACCATGCATGTAGTTCAGTGGCATACGAACGATTGTCTGCTTTGAGTATAATTAGCATTGAAGTTGACAGAGTGCAAAAATTATATATAGATACCCTGGTGAAGTTCACCTGCAGAAATGCAATAATTGTATCCTAAGTATTTAAATCACGGTATTACAGTATTATTATTATTATTATTATTATTATTATTATTATTATTATTATTATTATTATTATTATTATTGGCGACCTGTGCATCTGTGAGGATGTGGTCCTACCTGAAATTAATTCTAATGCTGTGGTAGTTGAACAAGAGATACATATTTATGAAAACACTAGTACATACTTGAAAAATAAAACTTTTAGTTTGGGTCGTGTAGCTGTGAGCTTGCATTTAGGAGATACCACACTGTTGACAGATCGGAAGATGGTTTTCTATGATTTCCCATTTTCACACCCAGCAAATACCAAGCCACGGTTGCTTCCTTCCCTGTCCTACCCCATTATCACCATAAGACACTTTTATTCCTCAAAAATTCTAGTTTAAAAATTAAAGTGTGAGATTTATGCAGGGAATTCGGAACTCAAACTTCATCGAAACTAATATCAAACTGTAATATATTACATTCCATAATGTGTTATTATATAATACAGTGTTTCTGTGCAGATTCAGTCTCTTGGAGTTTAAAACTTGAACTCTTCTTGTCAACAAGCTACAGTAAGTCACACTGAAAGGCAAACTGTAAGGAAGAAAATATACTGCACTTTATATTGCATTCAGCATGTATCATGTTATACTGAAAGATACTGTCCAGTAGTGTGATATTCCATCCAGTACATTAGTTTATGGAATCCTCCAGGATCATGCAGCAATATAAATACATAGACACGTATCTGCCTTTCATCCAATTGTGCAAAGACTGCATTTCTTCAAACTTTGCACAAGCATGCATGGGTGTATTCCTATAGCATTTACATTGAAACCTAAGACCATCCTGTGTGAGATATATTGTGAAAATCTCCCTTAATTGCATAACAAAAATTAGGGTGCATAATATAAGTGATGGCAAGATATACTGTGTTATAGTGCCAAATTTCATCTTCGGTTCTGTATTGATTTGCATATATTTAAAAATTCTTATTAAGAATTGGTACCATGATTGGTACCATGTACGGCCCTGCAATGGGGATAAAACCGAGCAGGGTAGCGTGTAGCAGGAAGGATGCCATTTTAGTTACCATGGAGCGTTAGACCAGGATGCATAACGCTTTTGTGATTGAAGCATATTTCAAAAGTGGTGACAGTGTGGTTGCTACGTAGTGGAAGTTTCAACAGCAGTTCAACATTAGGAGACGTGGAAAAGTACCAGAACGGCACACATCTTGGAGGTGGGTTGAGCAGTTCCGTGCTACCGCAAGTTCCACAAACAAAAAGCCACCGGGAAAGCCAAGGACAGTACGAACACCAGAAAACATTGAGAGAGTATGGAATACTATTGACAGGAGTCCTAGGCGTTCGGTAAACAAACACGCTGCAGTTTTACACATGTCGGATACACTGAGGCGACGCATTCGTGAAAAGGTCCAGTTAATTCCACCTGAAATGCTGGTGAAAATAATGGACAGCTTCGTTTGTAGTCTCCATGCGTGCATACGCAGGGATGGTGGTTATCTAAAAGATGTGATTTTCAGAAAATGAAAATAAAGCATGATTTGTTTTATTGCCATAAAAATGGCATTATGTTACCTCAACAAATTAATCTAAAAAGCCACCTAATCGATACTTTATTTCTTTTGCCTTTGGCAAACTTAAAAATACATTAACAAACACAGTACATGTTTCGACCACTTAGTGGTCATCTTCAGCTGTATATAAAAAATCTTAGATGATAACATTTAAAAGCAAGCACATTGGATCTTATAACTATATCCCATGGGAATCCAAAAACTATTGTTCTAGATGCTTTAAATGAATTGGAAGATGGGGGGGGGGGGGTAAGGAGATTTATGTGAATGATACTTAAATTACAGTATCGTTTACAATTGTGTTTAAAAAACTTAAATGATGAAAAACATATTTAAAATATTTAAAAGCGTCTATGGTAAAATTCTTTTTGATAAAATTAGGTGGCGTGATTAAAAGTTCGTGTTTGTAACAATCTTCAGGCATTTGTGAGAAAATAATAACTTAATTAAAATTCGCGTCTATGGTCCTGTTAAACACTTTGTTTTTAATAAACACACTTAAAATATTCTAAAGTGTCTATGGTAAGGCACTTATTAAAAACACTTGTGCTTGAATGAAAGTTTATGTCAGATGCACCAGTCTTCAGGTATTTATTGTTTATATTTGATAACTTCCTTGAGTGATATTCTTGTGGTTAAAAGGCAGTGTTGACTGTTTAACTTCCGAGAATTGCTCTCCGGAATGTGATAAAAGAATTTGTGTTAGTCGTTTAACTTGTTAAAACCCTGTGGTGGCTTCTGTTATACAAAATGGCGATCTGATTCGGGCAGCTTGCCTCGCGATCTTATCTGGCAAATGTTTAATCCGCGTTGCCTTGGAGAACTGCCTTAGTGCACGACCTAGTGATTCATTTAAAGCATCTAGAACAATAGTTTTTGGATTCCCATGGGATATAGTTATAAGATCCAATGTGCTTGCTTTTAAATGTTATCATCTAAGATTTTTTATATACAGCTGCTGATGATGACCACTAAGTGGTCGAAACATGTACTGTGTTTCTTAATGTATTTTTAAGTTTGCGAAAGGCAAAAGAAATAAAGTATCGATTAGGTGGCTTTTTAGATTAATTTGTTGATTAAACTCATTGATACGGCCATGAAGTGGACAGCTTGCATTATGTTACCTATCAATTACAACTAAAGTTGTTTACATTTGCTGTTTAGTGTTACTATAGGATCTATACCAGAATGGTAGATTGTTTCTGCCAGACCCTGTATATTGTCCACCTGTTCAGTACAATACTTATCACTTAAATGGGTGTGCTAGAATAAAAACTGCAACTATCATTACACAAATGTACATGAAAGAATGAGAATTTTTTAATCACATTTGCAGGTGAATGCATTTTCTATTGCTACTGATGGCAACAATAAAAGAGACTTCAAATTATATCCTATCATTATGTTTCAGACCTGAACTCACTGATATACCTGTCTTCTTTCTGTGCCTAATTTAGGAAGGGATGCTACTGGAGGTAACATTGCCAAACTTTTGCTCTCAAGCATTCCATTTTTTAAAAAAACTGCCTAGCTCTTAGTGCAGATGATAATGCTCCAGTAATGGTAGGATTAAAGAATGGTGTGGCAGGATGTTTGAAGCAGGAAATTAGTAACATTATCATTGTAGACACCTGTTGTCACTTAATCTTGCTGCAGGGAAGGGTGCGTCATGTTGCTCATTAAATGTAGATGAAAGTATAATTGATATATTTTTTTATCTAGAAATGAGTACAAAGAGGAAAGAAAAGCTCAGAGAATTTCAAACTTCATACAACACAGGGATCAGGAAAATTCTGAAACGTGGTTTATCAATGTGAAGGCATTTAGAGAGGATTTTGCAACAGGAGGATCCTTTGGTTGCTTTATTCAGGAGCAAAATTGCGTGTAAGGATCTCAGATGGGAACTTGGAACACTTACAAAATTCCTATACTCCACACGGCCTTACTTCTAAATTGAAGTTTCGCAAAACAAATGAGCATTGCCTTTCCCATGTTGCCAGCGCGCTACGCTCAAGAGAACAGCTGATGGAATACGACCGCGGTAAAACTCCCTTGTAGAATGTAATACTGTACTCAGAAAAACAAATGAATGTGCACTGAAAACAAATTTACAAAAACTACACTTACTAACATCATCTGGCACTAAAAGGGAATATATTATTAAGAATAAAAGAGAACGAGGAAATAACACATCACTAACGGCTTATGGCTGGCACAGAAAGGAGGTTATGGCCTACAAAGGGAACACTCCACTGATCTCAGTCACTAGAACCCTCCAACAATAAGAAAAACACGCTAATTACTGAAGGAAAATGCAAAAGATCGCGAACCGTACCGAATAGCATACACGCTGAGCGAGATAGGTTAACCACGTGGTGAATGTAAATATTAGAGTTGGCAACTAAGTTTCGAGATTGTGCTCTGCCGATATAAATCTATATGAATGACAGCTTGGGATTGGTTGGATGTCTATGCTTCAGCGCATAACCACCAGACAGAGCCAAAATCTGCCAAGACGTCAATTTAGAAGTAGAGCCGTACGGAGTATAAGCTCGGTGTAAGTGCAGATGTCTTGTTTGAAATGGTGAAGCATTGTAATATTTCATCACACTTCTCAGTTAAAAGGAAAACCCAGTCATCACTTCTACCAAAAATAATTGGAACTATTGATGACACTATGAGCCTGGCTTTGTTTGTGAAGAATGACTGTTCATGCTTCTTTCATCAAATTAACATAAATCTTTTTGCAAAGATGTGAAGATGTATAACTTCTCTTTGTACTGTACATAAACTTGCCTCACTCAAGACTTTTTAAATAATTCTCTCTCATCATTGCAATAACTTGTATTTCTTTATATGAATTTATTAATTCATTGTTGTTTGGTGTCTACAGGGTCGTTTAACTGATGGTAAAGGGCGGACAGTCATGTGCAAAGATGCAATATTCATAATGACATCTAATTTAGCCAGTGATGAGATAGCACAACATGCTATACAGCTGAGAAAAGAAAATGATGTATTGCGTGAAAAGATACATGAAGGAAATACTGGTGAGTTAGTAATCTAACACACACACATTGTTGCTCAGAAAGCTATGAGTTGGCCACAGAGTTTGGTTCACAGAGCTGCGAGAATGCATTCAAGAGACGGTGGGTTTTGAATCCCACTGTCAGCAGCCCTGGAAGCTGATTTTCCATGCTTCTTTCTTTCTTTCTTTCTTTCTTTCTTTTTGATTGATTGATTGATTGATTGATTGATTGATTGATTGATTGATTGATTGATTGATTATAGAAAAGTTTGCAAAGAAAAAGAATTTAGTTCATTTTGTGTTTGCTTTTTTAGCAGACACATTAAGTGACCCTGAGTAATGTTGAGTGAGACTAATCACAATCCCTTGGAATTTTCTTTGAAATTATTTTTCCCATAAATTTTATATTAGTTAGATACTTTTAGCATTTCGAATACACTGGCAGAAAATGAAATCCCAACACCAAGAAAACATTGGTTTAGTCTAAGTAATCTTCTAGGTAACATTTGATTCCAGACCACAGGTTCAAGTATGTGCAAGAAGACATGTGACATGGTGATACATTAATAACTGCTGTATTCACCACAATTTTGATTGAAAGCATGCAAACGGGCAGGCGTTGTGTCGTACAGGTGCCGTATGTCATTTTGTGGGATGGAGTTCACACCTGTTGCACTTGGTCAGTTAAATCAGCAATGATTAATGCTGGTATTGGATGATGCTGGATTTGTCATCCCATAATTTCCCATACTTGCTCAATGGGTCAAAGGTCTGGTGATCTCGCTGGCCAAGGCAACTGGTCAACGCACATAGAGCACGTTGGATGACAGCAGCAATATGAGGACGAGCGTTATACTGTTGGAAAACACCCTCTTGAATACTGCAAATGAACGGCAGTGCAACTGGTTCAGTCATTAGTCATATGTACAAATCTGCTGTCAAGGTTCTTGGGATGACAAGAGTACTCCTGCTGTCAAAGGAAATCAGTCCCCAGACCATAACTCCTGGTGTAGGTTTAATGTGTCAGTGCTGCAGACAGCTCGGTTCCAAGCGCTCGCCTGACCTCCTCGTTACCAATCTCTGACCTTCACTGGCACCAAGACAAATAGCTCTCATCTGAGAACACAACAGATCTCCACTCCGCCCTCCAGTGACGGCACCACTGTAGTTGCAGATAGCATTGATTCAGAGTGAGTGGCATGAACAATACAGGACGTCTTGCTTGGAGCTGTCCCTCAAATAATTGATTTGTTGCAGTTCGCTGTGTCACTGTGGAGCCAATTGAAGCTCTAATGGCTGCTGCAGATGCAGTACGATCCACCACAGCCATGTGGTAAATATGACTGTCTTCCCTCTCCGTAGTAGCCCACGTGCAGCTGGACCCCGGTTTTCGAGACAGTACCTTTCTGTGAACATTGTGTCCTGTGGATTCATCCCTGCCAAGTCATTCTTCAATATCATGGAAAGAACATCTACCTTCTTGTAGCCCTATTACATGGCCTTGTTCAAACTTTGTAAGCTGCTGGCACTACCTCCTTCCTCTCCTTAAAGGCATGTTTGTCTCTCACCTACCTCATAATGTCAACACCGGGAGAGTTGGCTGTGTGGTTAGGGGCACACAGCTGTGAGCTTGCTTCAGGGAGATAGTGGGTTCGAACCCCATTAACGGCAGCCCTGAAGAGGGTTTTCTGTGGTTTCCCATTTTCACACCAGGAAAATGCTGGGGCTGTACCTTAATTAAGGCCTTCCCAGTCCTAGGTTTATCCTATCTCATCGTCGCCATAAGACCTATCTGTGTCGGTGCAACGTAAAACAAATTCTTAAAAAAAGAAGAAAGAAAATTTTAACACCGGACAGTGACTAATGCTCACAAATGTATAGCACATATTTAAAGCAAACCTGCAAGGTTATAGTGCCACTACTAGTATCACTGTTCGTCAACTAGCACACAAATTTGAATAGGCATAATTTTCAGATGTACAAACACACCTCCCAAATTTTGTTTATCTAGTGCATCTCCTACTTGGCGTTGGGATTTCACTTTCTGCCAGTGTAATTTGCCATTTACTTTACAAAGTAATTGGTTTTTAAAGTTCTCATTGCTAAACCAAGGTACATTTTTGTATTTGCTTAAGACGCTCTACTGTGGCACTTCAAAGGAATACCAGGGTTTAATTTTAAGAACACCCTAAGCAGTGACAGATATTGTAGAGTAATTTTGATTTCTTTGGAAGTACTGGATAGGTAAAAAAACAGGTTTTCCAGCACTGGTAAAGCTGCTGGTTCTGCTGTAGTAGAATTTTAAAAGTTACCTCATCATTCCTTAATTTTTTTCCTGTTTCTGCTTCCTTGCAATGTATATCGATTAGTAGAATGTGACCATTACAATTTTATTTCAAGAAGTAAATTACGAGTAAAAATTACATTTTTATTTGTTACAAGTGATTAGATTAATTTTACTCCAATACTTCTCAACTCTGCTTATAATACCCATATAATATTTTATTCCTGTATTATATTGAGAGTATTTTTATTAATTTTTAACTTTGATAGCATTTTTAACATTTTCTATGTGTGAACGAGCTCTTGGGTTATGAGTTTTGTTTTCATTAATTCATATGCACGGAAACAATGTTTTTCTTTTGTGCGTTTAGAATTTTAGAGAATTAACGTTTGTATTTAAGGTAATATTTTAATCCTGTTTTGTTTTGTTGTTGATTGACAGGTATTTCAATCTGTATTGTATTTTGTGACATTTACATTTTTTGATGTGTGTAATGATAGGTTTTTATTAATTCAGGATATACAGTATTTTTGGTTGAGAGATTTCCTTTTATGGGTTAATTTTGTCATCTTTAATTTATGTTCTTAAACTGGAAATGGTGTACTCTACCAGTAGCTTATGCAGTGAAAAATAATTAAGGTAAATGCATGGTATTATGGATATTCTCTTAAAAATTGTGTACAATTCTGAACATGGCAAATATGTGGAGATCTGAAAATCCTTGGACTTGCAGTATATGAATTCCTTTAATATTATCAAGGCATGGCTTTAGAGGAAATAGTGATAGAGAGTAAGAAAGCTAACACGAACGAAATAGATACCTATATGCATACAAAACCTGGAGTGAGTAACTTATCTTGTAAGCACATATGGATAAGGAATGCATAAAAGAAAGACGTGGATAGAAAATTTTCTGCTACAGCCTTCATCAGTGGAGGATCAGATAAGAATGGTTTTGGTCATTGTTGACATGTAGATGCTGTTTTGTATTAAAGGAAGGCGGGAAGAGATAGGCGAGACAAAAAAAATAGGAAAAAAGGAACAATTATCTAACCTTAAGGCCAGGTGCTTCCCCAGATCTAGAGACGCTGTTGATGTCCAACTTCAGAATCTATAAGGTCAAGAGGGTGGGAAGATGGAGGTAAATGCGTAAGGACTTAAACTGAAAAATCTTAATGACATTTGATGCAGCCAGGTGTGAATGGGGACATTAAGATCCCTGTTAGGGGTTTTGCAAGTACTGCAGTGGCCACATATTCATTTGGCAGGTGTGTTGGTAGTTACGCCAATGTAGAAAGTGGAGAAATCTGCATCAAACCTGGTAAATGATAGTACAGTAGTTAAAATTTGGGAGTTCGGTCACCACCTATAGGAGGAAGGATGCTTGTTAACCTCACAGTCTGGCAGGAGCCTAACCTCGCACTTTGCTTAAGTTTGGGGCCTTAACTGCACACTATGAATGGGCTTAACTCTGCACTCTGGGTAAAGTGAGGGCTTAACCTCATGGTGACCACAGGTTAACCTAACCCAGCATAACCTAACCTAACGTTAACTAAGATTTCGGAGTTAACTTCACTGGTTGTTTTTACGCCCGGTTGCCTTTCCTGACACCAGTTCGCCCCACTCTACACTGTTTTAAAGTTTTGAAGTAAAAATGAAGTTTAGAGTACAAAAAATAGGTTGGTGGTGAAAACAACCCTTAATTTAAAAATTTAATAACTCCTAAAGTGATGGTCCTAGAAAACTGATTTTTATTAAAATTTATAAAAAGTTATCCTCTAACTGTTGGTAGTGATCAACTCACCCCTGACTGTTTCTTTCCAAAGTTTTGGGGTAAAAATTATTTTTAACATTAAAAAAGTATTGGAGGATACCTTAAATAACTTTTAGAGTAAAAATTAGGTAGTGGTGAAAACAGCCCTTAAATTAAAAATTAAATAACTCCTAAACTGATTGTCCTAGAAAATTGATTTTTTGTTTTTACTTAAAATTTATCAAACATTCTCCTCTAACCGGTGACATAGATCATCTTGCCCTCGACTAACTCTTTCCAAAGTTTTTGGGGGTAAAAACGACTTTTGATGTTTAGTGTCAGATACTTTAAACGACTTTAGGAGAAAAAATTATGTAGGGGATGAAAACAAAAATTTAAGAACTTGTAAACCGATTGTCCCAAAAAATTGATTTTTAGATTAAAATTTATCAAAAATTATTCTCTAACTAGTGATGTAGACCAGTTCACTTTTGACTGTTTTTGTTTTGTTTTTTTTAAGCAAAAATGACTTTCAATATTTAAAAAGTGTTGCAGCATACTTTAAGTGATATTTAGAGTTTTAAAAAAATAGGTTGGGGTGAAAACAACTCTTACCTTAAAAATTCAATATTTCCTAAATGGTTAGTTGTAGAAGACTGATTTTTAGCTTAAAATTTATCAAAAATTATCTTCTAACCAGTGATATAGATCAACTTATCCCTGACTGAAGTTTTTAGGGAAAAATGAGTAGTGCACATAGAACTGCACTGAAAATGGATATCAAACTCTTTGATAAGCAAAATTCAATACGATGCAGACATTATTAATAACGTTTATTAGGTGTCGCCTGCCCTCACCCGATCCACTAAGGATCGCCTGCTTTTAGCCTGAGGATTACTTGCTTCCGACTTGGTGTATCACCTGCTTAAACTATTAATGGAACAGCATTGAAGATGATAAAATAATTTCTTGATAAATAAAAATTAATACGATACAGACAATAATGTTTTTTTAAGTATCACCTACACTTCACCCGATCTACTGAGGATTACATGCTTCTGAATGATCACACCTGCATATGCTGAGGATTGCTTGGGTGACTTAACACCTTGGCTAAGAACAGGACTTATACTTTGGCTAAGGCTGTGGGCTTAACCTCATCGCTCGGCTACGTGTGCAACAGGAGCTTTGATGACTTTACACCCTAGCTAAGAGTAGGGCTTTACACTGTAGCTGAGAGTAGGGGCTTGACCTGACTAGCTATTCTTCCTTACACTAATCTGCCTTTCTCTACAAACGTCTGGGTAACCTTAGGAGCTGATCTAGAGTGTAGGCTTAACTTTACGCTGACCTAACAGGCACAAGTTTGGGAGACGTTAGAGCTAAACTGGAGTGTAAGCTTAACCTCATGCTGACTGCTCTTGGCATAAGTCTAGATAACCTTAAGGTTTTAGAGCTGAGTGTAGGTTTAACTTAACTGGCTGCTTTTCAGCTTGCATATGTATGGGATTAATTTACCAGCTGCTCTTACTTTGTTTGAGGTGCTGATCCTTAGGCTCAATCTTAGCTCAGTTTGAACACGACAAGCTCGTGTTTTGGGCACGTAAAATAACTAAATGCTGGAATAGCATACTTAGAGTAGCAGAGTAGAAGTGCTAAGCTACTTCAGGCAGAGATGACACTGAAAGATAGCGAAGCAGATTAGAGATTACATGGACATGCTTGCTACCTTATCTCGCGTAACTACTGTACTTGAGTCAAGGAAGTGAACAAAGCATAGGACTAGAAGTGTCTTACCGATGACTAGGAAAAAAAAGCTAAATAAGTAGAATTTCTTAAAAATCTAAAATATATATTTGTTTAATTACTACAATTGTTAAGGTTATACATCTTACTTCGAAGGTTTAGCATGCGCTTGATGCCTTAACAAAATTATTACTGTTTTAAAAATGACCAGATCTACTGAGGATTACTTGCTTTTAACCCGAGGATGACTGGCTTCTAACCTGAGAATTACCTACTTTTGACCTGTAGAGTAGCAGAGTAGAATTTGCTATGCTGTTTGAGAGGTAAATTACTCAAAACTTTGGTGAGACAGATCACGTGGTCATGTTGGCTGGCTCTCTAGACTACCTCGTGCAGGGTTTGAACAATGTAACTAATCACTGCAACTTGAGCCAAGGAAGTAAACAAAGCGTACAAGTGTCTTAAAGTGATGACTATGGGGCGGGGGGGGGGGGAGGGGAAGCATAATAAGTAGAACGTTTTTAAAATTTTATGAAGATATTTGTTTATGATCGTTAAGGTCATACTAGACATCATCGATTTGCTGAGGATTGCTAGCCCCGATTTTTTTAAGATCGCGTGCTTTTGTCAGGATATTGAGGATCACTGTATCGTTACTAGCTCCTTACATGCTGAGGATCAACTAGGGGTGGAGATGACACAAATTTACTGAGGCAAATCAGAGATTTTGTTCAGAATTGCAAAGCTGAGGAGGAGACTAAGTTTGAGGAGGATGAGGAGGAAAAAGAGGCTATGGCAAAGAGGAGGAGGAGGCGGCAGCTAGCTTGAGCCTCCTCTTCCTCTTCCTCTTTCTCCAGACCCCTGTAACCACAGGCCAGCTCGCTAACCATTTAGCCACGGAGCAGGACGCAGAGGAAGATGAAGATAACATCATTATGACCAACATTAGAATTGAATAGTGTGTCGTGTACTATTTTTATTGCCGATTATAAAATGTTTGGTGTAAATGTTATATCGTTCCTCCGCTCCTACTCGTGTATCTCACTAAATCTGAGGTGTACTTGTAATTATAATTTAGTCATATCAAATGAAAAAATAAAACAAATCATACTGGGCGAGTTGGCCATGTGGCTAAGGGCGCACAGCTGTGAGCTTGCATCTGGGAGATAGTGGGTTCGAACTCCACTGTCAGCAGCCCTGAAGATGATTTTCTGTGGTTTCCCATTTTCACACCAGGCAAATGCTGGGGCTGTACCTTAAGGCCACAGCCGCTTTCTTCCCAGTCCTAGCCCTTTCCTATCCCATCGTCGCCATAAGACCTATCTATGTCGGTGCGATGTAAAGCAAGTAGCAAAACATACACTGCCGAGCAAAAAAGAAAAAAAGCGCAACACCTCAAGATCTTTGAGAAACTGTGATAAAATATAAATTTTAACATTCCTCCTACGCTCCTATGAAACTTTTTACCATGTACTGGATCTTAGGAAATGTTATCAAAGATTGTTGAATGGAATGAAGTCAACAATAGGCAATAATAACAAACAGACCATCCCAAAGGTATAGTGCTCTGCAGGTGAAAGTTACCACCTATCACAAGAATGCACATCTTTGTTTCCATATCTTCATTGTTACCTCCAGGTGTGATGGAGGGAATTCTTTGACCTGCTAATCAGTATTAGACAGCACTTATGCTACATACAGCAGATTGCTACTGGGTGCAGATGCCACTAAGCTCAGAAGATGCCGCTAGGGCAGTAGCATTAGTAGAGGTTGGGCGCAGCTTGCGTTACGTGGCTGCGTTGTTACACTGCGCTCCATCAACCATTTCACGTACCATTCAAAGTATCGGGAAGTGGGTTCATACACTCATAGGCCAGGATCTGGTAGGAGAAGGTCATCTTCTGCAAGGGATGACCAGTTCTTTCGCCTTCAAATTCTGCGTGACCGGCATAGTACTGCGGTTCAAGCCAGAAGTAGGCTTGAACAGGTACGATGTGTGAATGTCAGTGAGTGGACAGTGAGGAGGAGGTTACGTGATGCTCATTTCTAGTCCAGAAGACCTGCTAATAGCCCAGATCTTACACGCCAGCATCGACAGAATCGCTTACGTTTCGCGAGAGATCATCGGGATTGGGTTGATGAACAGTGGAGAACAGTTCTCTTCACGGAAGAATCTCGGTTTATCCTCAGATCCCCAGATGGACGAGAAAGGTTGTGGAGTAGACGTGGAGAAGGGTATTCCCTATGCATAGCAAATTCTACTCTGCTACTCTACAGGTCAAAAGTAGGTAATCCTCAAGTTAGAAGCCAGTCATCCTCGGGTTAAAAGCAAACAATCTTCAGTAGATCTGGTCATTTTTAAAACAATAATTATTTTGTTAAAGCATCACGTGCATGCTAAACCTTCGAAGTAAAATGTATAACCTTAACGATTGTAGTAATTAAACAAATATATATTTTAGATTTTTAAGAAGTTCTACTTATTTAGCCTTTTTTCCTAGTCATCAGTAAGACATTTCTAGTCCTATGCTTTGTTCACTTCCTTGACTCAAGTACAGTAGTTACGCGAGATAAGGTAGCAAGCATGTCCATGTAATCTCTAATCTGCTTTGCTATCTTTCAGCGTCATCTCTGCCTGAAGTAGCGTAGCAACTTCTACTCTGCTACTCTAAGTATGCTATTCCAGCATTTAGTTATTTTACGTGCCCAAAACACGAGCTTGTCGTATTCAAACTGTGCTAAGATTGAGCCTGGGGTCAGCACCTCAAACAAAGTAAGAGCAGCTGGTAAATTAATCCCATACATATGCGAGCTGAAAAGCAGCCAGTTAAGTTAAACCTACACTCAGCTCTAAAACCCTAAGGTTATCCAGACTTATGCCAAGAGCAGTTAGTTAGCATGAGGTTAAGCTTATACTCTACCTCAGCTTTAAGTTTACCCAGACTTGTCATCGTGAGGTTAAGCTTGCACTCTAGCTCAGCTCGTAAGGTGACTTTTGTAGAGAAAGGCAGCATAATGTATGGAAGAATAGCTAGTCAGATTAAGCCCCTGCTCTTAGCTAAGGTGTAAAGTCTCACACTTATCTAGGGTTAAGCCCCTACTCTCAGCTGAGGTGTAAAGCCCTACGCTTAGTCGGGGTGTAAAGTCGTCAAAGCTCCTGTCGCACACATAGCAGAATGATGGGGTTAAACCCACAGCCTTAGCCAAAGTGTAAGTCCTATTTTTAGCCAAGGTCACCCAAGCAATCCTCAGCATATGCAGCTGATCTTTCAGACGCATGTAATCTTCAGTAGATCGGGTGAAGATTAGTTGATACTTAAAAAACGTTGTTATTGTCTGTATATGCCTTTGCTGGCGAGATGTAGTGTTTACAGTGCATTATATCTTCTGGTATGGGCTATATAAAATTTGTAACTTTCATTGACCTGTCTGAGTCTCATCCTTGGCTTTGACAATATGAAAGTGACTGAGGTATGAGTGATGTTAGTAATACCATTCCTTATGCAGCCAGTCCCTGTTATGAATGGTGTGAAAATATCGCTCATAGGGTTGGTTGGTGCATGTATTTCAGTGGGCTTGGCAGACTGATATGTAATAGCAGCGGCTGGCTCGGTGAGGAAAGCAACAGGAAACTACATCACTCCTCATTTCCCTAGTACGCCTCTTCAGTGACGCCTAGGCTATTTATGACAGCTGTTGGCTGAGCTGCAGAGGATCAAACCAGCCTTCGGGCTGAATACCCAACATACATTGTCTGTATCGTATTAATTTTTATTTATC
This sequence comes from Anabrus simplex, assembly GCF_040414725.1. Taxonomy (NCBI): domain Eukaryota; kingdom Metazoa; phylum Arthropoda; class Insecta; order Orthoptera; family Tettigoniidae; genus Anabrus; species Anabrus simplex. The sequence continues at coordinate 625,366,448 of NC_090266.1, read as the reverse complement.
AAGAAATTGTTTTATCCATCTTCAATGCAGTTCCATTAACAGTTTAAGCAGGTGATTCCTCAAGTTGGAAGCAAGTAATCATCAGGCTAAAAGCAGATGATCCTTAGTGGATCAGGTGGGGAGTAGGTGATACTTAAACGTTATTAATGTCTGCATCATATTAATTTTTGCTTATCAAAGAATTGTTTTATCCATTTTCAATGTAGTTCTATGTGCGTTTTTCATTTTTCCCTAAACCTTCAGTCAGGGGTAAGTTGATCTACATCACCGGTTAGAAGATATTTTTTGATAAATGTTAAGCTGAAAATCAGTCTTCCACAACTAACTGTTCAGGAAAAGTGAATTTCTAATTTAGCGTTGTTTTCACCCCAACCTATTTTTTACTCTAAACATCATTTAAAGTATTCTCCAACACTTTTTAAATGTTGAAAGTCATTTTTGCTCCAAAACTTTAGAAAGAAACAGTCAAGAGTGAGTTGGTCTGCATCACTAGTTAGAGAATAATTTTTGATAAATGTTAAGCTAAAAATGAATTTTCTGAGGCAATTGGTATAAGAGTTATTAAATTTTAAAATTAAGGGTTGTATTCACCCCCTATCTAATTTTTACTCTAAAAGTCGTTTATAGTATCCTCAGACACTTTTTTTAACATAAAGTCATTTTTACCCCCAAAAACTTCAGATAAAGACAGTTGAGGGCAAGCTGATCAATATCACCGGTTAGAGGATAAATTTTAAGCTAAAAATCAATTTGCTAGGACCATCAGTTTGAGTTACTGAGGTCGATAGGTGCAGTCATTTAAGTGTGGCCAGTATACAGTATTCGGGGGATAGTGGGTTCGAACCCCACTTTCGGCAGCCCTGAAGATGGTTTTCCATGGTTTCCCTTTTTCACACCAGGCTGTACCTAAGACCACGGATGCTTCCTGCCCACTCCTAGCCCTTTCCTGTCCCATCATCGCCATAAGACCTATCTGTGTCGATGCGACGTGAAAGCAAATTGTAAGTTGGATTAGGAGTTATTAAATTTTTAAGTTAAGGGTTGTTTTCACCCACTACCTAATTTTTACTCTAAGTCATGTCTGCCTCCGTAGCATGACGGTTAGTGTTATTAGCTGCTGTCCTCGGGGGCCCGGGTTCGATTCCCGGTACTGCCAGAAATTTAAGAATGGCAGGAGGGCTGGTATGCTGTTCGAATGGTACACGCAGCTCACCTCCAGTGGCGATGTACCTAAAAAGAGCTGCATCACCTCGGGATGAGGACACGAGTTTGTTACGTTTTACTCTAAGTCATTTAAAGTATCCTCTGTCACTTTTTTAATGTTAAAAATCATTTTTACCCCAAAACTTTGGAAAGGAACAATTGGGGTGAGTTGATCACTATCACCAGTTAGAGGATAACTTTTGATAAATTTTAAGCTAGAAAGCAATTTTCTAGTGCTATTGGTTTAGGAGTTACTAAATTTTTAATTTAAGGGTTGTTTTCACTCTGACCTATTTTTTGTGCACTAAACGTCATATTTACTTCAAAACTTTTGAAAAGTGTAGAAAAGGGCAACCAACGGGCAGAGTGGCATAGAAAAGGGGCCCGTAAGTTTAACGCCTCACTTTTAGCTAACGTTAGGTTAAATACTTTTCGAGCAGCTAGTTCGGTCAGCCTTAGCCCCCACCTCAGCCTTGGTGAGGTTAAGCCCTGTCGAGAAGGACAGCCAGTGAAGTTAACTCAGAATTATTAGCTAACGTTACGTTAGCTTAGATTGGGTTAGGTTAGGTTAACATGTGGTCAGCATGAGTTTAAGCCCTCACTTTTAGTCAGAGTGCGGAGTTAAGCCCTTACCTTTCATGTGGTTAAGGGCCCAATCTTAGGCAAAGTGTGAGGTTAGCTTAGCCTAACTTAGCCAAGGTGTGAGGTTAGCATAGCATAACTTAGCCAATCCCTCCTCCTATAGGCGGCGGGTGAACTCCCAAATTTTAACCTACCTACTAATGATGTTGAAGTACAGTCACGGTGACACTGTGTGTGGTAAGACTGATTGTTAATGCTTCTGGTGAACGTTGTGCTGGGTTTATGTAAATGACATGTCTTGCAACATTTGTGTTTACAGAGAAAAGAGCCAGGTTGTGGTGAGGGTTGCTGTGATATTCATAGTGAGTGTGAATGCTGTTGAGGTTTACTAGGCTCCTGATTACAACTATGGGGCATTAATATTACATGTGGGATGAGGATAAGAGAAGAGTATGTGCTTATTTTAAAATGATTGATTTTGTGGAGACCAGGAAAGATGGTGGGGTCTGTTTGCCATTTTGTTATAAGGCTTGGTAGGAGCAAGACAGCGTGACTCCCATGGTGAGAAACATCACAAAGTTATTGCTCCCACCCTTTCACCTCTACAGGTGACTAGTCAGAGACAAGTCAGGCGCTCGTTGGCCAGCTCATCTACTACACCAGTCATCACTACGTGCTTCCAGCGGTATGAGAAAAAAACTAGAAACACGAACCCAGAGATTTCCAGCGGCTTCTGCTAGACTGATGAATCTGGAAGGGATGGCTTCCCTATAAAGGGCATGCAGACTATTCGCAGTGGTTCATTGTGAAGTCAGTCAGCGGTTGAGAACGAGCAGTGCAGTGATCATGTCGCTTCAGTTCTGTGAAGGCAGCACTGAGGAGCGAGTGCTTTGGAGCGCTGGAGTGCTGCGTGTGAACTGACGGAACAGTGCAGCTGATCGATGCGATATCATGAACAGAGGACTCACATGTGTGAGTACAAACTTTGTACCATGAACAGACTTGTGTTACTGTGTTGTGTGCCCGTAAACTGTGGACTGTGCAGCCACTAAGTTGTTCTGCGAATTTATTCATGACAATCCTAGGGTACAAGCAATAGTGTAGAGTACGTGTGAACGTGAAGTGTGTAGTGAGACTTTTTAGCCCGTAAGTGTTAGACAGAAATATTGGTGTGACTACTGAACAGTGAAAGCACAGAGAGAGCACCGACTAGTGTAATTGTGTGCCTGTGCGTAAGTGATTATTAGAGTTAGTTTATAAATCTTACAATAATGCTACAAGTCGTGTATGTACTTATCTACCACCCCACCATCTTACTACACTGATATGAGAGGCATCTCCAGTATGACAAAACTCTATCATTCAGCCTTGTCATCCACGGCAAACAGATTTGTTCAGATCGGAAAGGCCATGCCGCCTACTACAACTACCTGAAGAAGGCCCTTACTGTTAGGGGTTACTTCATCCAAATTGGCTGACCGCCAGGTTTCTCGAGACATGAAATCTGTCCCTAGATTTATTTATTTATTTATTTATTTATTTATTTATTTATTTATTTATTTATTTATCCCACCAGCAAACACATTCTCCATTTACAGGTGGATTTTATAAAACATAATGCATGTTATAAATAATAGAACTGGTGAAAAAATAACAAGAAAATTGTATTCAAAATATGAAAAATAAGAGAAAGAGAAAGAAAAAACAAACATGAGAATACAATAAATTCAGTACTTGTTGTTTGCACCATCATATTTGGTATAAATATTATTATACAGAAATACAGTTCATCATCATCATCATCATTTCCCTTTATCCAGCTGTAGCCGGGTAGGGGCAAATATGGTTCCTCTCCACTTTCTTCGGTCTTTCCATCACTCCTCCTCCAACACTGTGTCCCAGTCCAGGTTTCTTTCTATAATGCTGCGTTGGTTGGTATCCTTCCATCTCAATCGTGGTCGTCCATGGCCTCTCCTTCCTTGGATTTGCATTTCCATCACCTTTTTTGGCATTCTTTCGTCGCTCATTCGCTTTATGTGCCCAAACCATCTTAGTCGGCTCTTCTCTATTCTATCATTCATTTTTTCCACTCCAATTTCTTCCCAGATTTTCTCATTCCTTATTTTGTCTCTTCTACACTTCTGTATCATACTCCACAAGAACTTCATTTCGGCTGCCTGTATTCGACTCTCATCCTTTGTCATTGTCCAATTTTACAATTATTCTAACATAATATTTTAACAAAAACCTGTTATACCTACTTTTATATGGTACGCTAAGTACTAAATGATACAGCATTTTATTTTTTTAATCAGATGATGTTATCTGTGTGGAAACTACAGTTTTCACATGATGCATGAAGTCTTGGAGAGTCATTGTAAAATCAATCCTTCGATTACATGCAGCAATTTTGCTAAAAGGGTTACACATTCTAACTGTGGGAGAAATTTCATGGCTCACTGTTTTAATGTGTTCACAATCAAACATTTGTCTTGTCTGTAAATTCATACTTTTCACATTAAAGTTCACTCTGGCGAGTAGCTCACTGTCATCACTCCCATTATTTACGAGTGTAACAAAAATATTTGTTGCAGAACATCCCTTCTATTATATAATGATGAAAGTTCAAATTCATTTAGCAAATTATTGTATGAAACTTTTTCTTTCAGTGCTGAAGTATGATGCATTTTGTAATACAGAATGCGCAAAAACTTTTTTCGATCTTATTTATATGGGTCTGATAATGAGGTGTCCAAACAACACATGCATATTCAAGCTTACTACACACATATGTATTATAGAGTTATTAATGTACCAACATCTTTTTGTTCCCTCGAATTCTGAACCACAAAACTGAAGGATCTCAAGGCTTCGTTTGTAATTTTTTCAGTGTGCCTTTTGAAGGACAATGTAGTATCCATTAAAATTCCTAATCCTTTTACTAAATTAGACCTTCCTAAAACTTTGTTATCCATTTTATATTCAAATAGTACTGTTGATTTATTCCTTGAAAGGGTTACTGTGAAACACTTATTATGTATTTTGTTGTTCCTACTCCACATATACTGTACATATTATTGATATCTGCCTGTAATTTTAAAGTATCCTCAAGAGTGCTGACAGTTCTGTACAATTTAACATAATCGGCATACAGTACATTAGACATTTTGAGTAACTAATGACCTTTGGTAAGTCATTAGTAAAAAACACTGAAACACTGAATATAAATTATTTTGTTTGGAGATACATTGCAAATTGTTTTCTACCAGAGAGATAAGATGATATTAATTTCAAAAACTCATGGGACAAGCCATAATTAGAAAGTTTTTGCAATAGTATCTAGTGATCCAGTTTATCAAAGGCTGTTGAAAATGCAGGGTAAATAACATCTGATCGATTCTTACTATCCAATTCCATTATAAATATCTTGAGCAAAATTTGCAAGATTAGTAACTGTGGACCTGCTCGAGAAAAAAACATGTTGAAAAGGGAGTAATGTAATATTTTACACGAGCAAAAATTCGGCAGTAAATTATTTGTTCAAAAACCTTCACCAGAGCACACAATGTTGATACAGTTCTGTAATTTTTCAGCTTTGCACTATCAGCAGACTTGAAGATAGGGCATACTCTGCTAATCTTCTGTAAATCCAGAAATATTTGAGTACTTATAATTAAATTATATATTTTAGATAAAGGCTTCATAATTTTTTTTAATATTTTTTTTTTTTTTTAATTTTTTTGCTAGGGGCTTTACATCGCACCGACACAGATAGGTCTTATGGCGACAATGGGATAGGAAAGGCCTAGGAGTTGGAAGGAAGCGGCCGTGGCCTTAATTAAGGTACAGCCCCAGCATTTGCCTGGTGTGAAAATGGGAAACCACGGAAAACCATCTTCAGGGCTGCCGATAGTGGGATTCGAACCTACTATCTCCCGGATGCAAGCTCACAGCCGCGCGCCTCTACGTGCACGGCCAACTCGCCCGGTTCCTAATTATTTAAGAACATCCTTTTAATACATACCATCAGCAAGCCTCTGTGGCTCAGGCGGCAGCGCGCCTGCCTCACCACTGGGTTCCGTAATTCAAATCCTGGTCACTCCATGTGAGATTTGTGCTGGACAAAGTGGAGGTGGGACAGGTTTTTCTCTGGGTACTCTGGTTTTCCCTGTCATATTTCATTCCAGCAACACTCTCCAGTATCATTTCATTTCATCTATCATTCATTAATCATTGCCCCAGAGGAGTGCGACAGGTTTCGGCAGCCAGCACAATTCCTATCCTCACCGCTAGATGGAGAAAGAGGCTGTGGATTTTCATTTTTCACATACCATCAGGTCCACTTGACTTACTCGATTTAAGATTTTTAATTGCCTCCCAATACATTCGCTGATACTATATATTGGCAAGATGAGAGATACTTGCAATTTATCTGTCTCGGTAATAATGTAAGATGATGCTTGGTCTGAATAAACACTTTAAAAAATCTCAGCAAAGTTGTCTGCGATCTCCTTACTATTATTTAGTGATATTCCATTAAATGTCATTGAATTTGGAAGCATATTGGTCATCCTTTTGCATTTGATTAAATTCCAAAAAAATGTTAAGTACTAGTTCTGAAGTTTTTCTCAGACTTGGCATATATGCATAATGGATCAGAGATTTAGATTCTCATCTGATGTCCTTGTATTTCTTAAATGATGCTCCGAAAATTTAGATCGCTTTCTTTGATTTTCTTTCAGATTTAATTAAGAAATATCATTGATATACCAACATGGATAAGTTCTTCTGTTATAAAGCCTTTTCTTTGGTACAGCATCCTTAATCACAAAATTAATTATTCTATAGAAACAAGTGCGTGCCTCATTTGGATCCCTGAGGTTGTCCAATTCCTTCCACTATTCCTCTTGGTTATAAAAATTAGCCTTATGAAAATTGTAACCTTCAACCACATAAGGTTTAATGGAAGAATTGGTTCGTTTAATAGATAATTCAGCTGACAGAGCAGGATGGTAATAGTCTTCAACCAAACCCAGTACTCTTCATTATCTCCTGTGTGTTCTTTCTCTTCATCAATATCGCCACCATGATGAGAATCATCAGAATCATTGCCTACCTGTGAAGATATAGGTTCAGGTACCCACTCATCACCATCTTCACTGAGTAAGTCCTCACAATCAGATGCATAGGTTAACCTCGCTATTTCTTCATCTGATATCCCTAAAATTCATATAAATACATGTATTTTGTATTCACATGAGTATACTAATGCTTAATTAGAGAAATCTTCCCAAAATACTAATGATCACTTTTGAGGTTAGAAACACACCATTACCTCAAATTAAACCCTAACCCGCAACATCGTGCTAGTTACAGATTGACAGTTTATTATAACCGCTGGCTTCAAAAAGTAGCATTGTTAAGGATATTTATACCTTCTAGGATGTTTTAAAAAGATTCACAACAAAATCAATATGTAAAAGATAATAAAAAGGAACAATTTAACTTGAGGCCGCATGGTATGTTTTGTTTACAAAAGTTTAAATACATATGCTGCCTCCTTGTGCCCAACTATCGAAATAAAAACAACTGCAATACGAAGCGCGGAACCCGCACGATCATTGCAGCCCAGTGTTATGCAGGGAAACAGGCTAGTTTTCTTTTAATAAAATAAAAACCCAACCTGCACGATTGTGTGGCTCAGGGTGGAAAGGGATACCCAGCACCAGTTTCACCAATAGCATCACCAGCAAGACTTATACAAGGTCATCATGACTGCACTTCATCCTGCACCATCTACCAGCTTCAGTGCAGATTCTGCCCAGCTTTTCACATTGACTTAACTATCAAGCCAACTAATATATGGCCATGACAGTACCTGCAAAACCTCATAACATGGGTCTTCCTGTCCGCATTCACACTTGGCTCAATCAATTAGATGATTGTTTCCCTATTCAAGACCTTAAACATATACCCCCCATCTTCTCACCTTCTCACCCTCTCGCCCTTAGTGATTGCAAAGTTGGACACCAGCTGGTGCTCAGGTCAAGGGAAACGCCAAGCATTAACAGTAGGTAACCACTCCTCTTTTCCATTCTCTTGTCTTCTCATCTCCCCCTCCCTTTACCTCACAGCAGTGTGTACTCCTCAACAGTGATGACTGTCATTCTTATTATATTCTCCACTGACTAAGGCTTCAGCCAAATCTTACAAATCTATCCCTACAATTCAGCCTTGCCATCTGGGGCAAAACAGATTTTTTCAGTCCCAAAAGCCCGTGCCTCCTACTACGACAACTTGAGTAAGGCCTTTACCACCAGATTTCCAGAGTCATATACACTGACTGACAGAGCAAATGCAACACCAAGGAGGAGTGGTTCGAAAGGGATGAAAGTTGGGGAAAAAACAGAGTCGGCACGGAAGAATAATTGATGTTTATTTCAAACCGATATGCAGGTTACACAATGCGCACGGCATCGACTCAGTAGGATGTAGGACCACCGCGAGCGGCGATGCACGCAGAAACACGTCGAGGTACAGATTCAATAAGAGTGCGGATGGTGTCCTGAGGGATGGTTCTCCATTCTCTGTCAACCATTTGCCACAGTTGGTCGTCCGTACGAGGCTGGGGCAGAGTTTGCAAACGGCGTCCAATGAGATCCCACACGTGTTCGATTGGTGAGAGATCCGGAGAGTACGCTGGCCACGGAAGCATCTGTACACCTCGTAGAGCCTGTTGGGAGATGCGAGCAGTGTGTGGGCGGGCATTATCCTGCTGAAACAGAGCATTGGGCACCCCCTGAAGGTACGGGAGTGCCACCGGCCGCAGCACATGCTGCACGTAGCGGTGGGCATTTAACGTGCCTTGAATACGCACTAGAGGTGACGTGGAATCATACGCAATAGCGCCCCAAACCATGATGCCGCGTTGTCTAGCGGTAGGGCGCTCCACAGTTACTGCCGGATTTGACCTTTCTCCACGCCGACGCCACACTCGTCTGCGGTGACTATCACTGACAGAACAGAAGCGTGACTCATCGGAGAACACGACGTTCCGCCATTCCCTCATCCAAGTCGCTCTAGCCCGGCACCATGCCAGGCGTGCACGTCTATGCTGTGGAGTCTATGGTAGTCTTCTGAGCGGACGCCAGGAGTGCAGGCCTCCTTCAACCAATCGACGGGAAATTGTTCTGGTCGATATTGGAACAGCCAGGGTGTCTTGCATATGCTGAAGAATGGCGGTTGACGTGGCGTGCGGGGCTGCCACCGCTTGGCGGCGGATGCGCCGATCCTCGCGTGCTGACGTCACTCGGGCTGCGCCTGGACCCCTCGCACGTGCCACATGTCCCTGCGCCAACCATCTTCGCCACAGGCGCTGCACCGTGGACACATCCCTATGGGTATCGGCTGCGATTTGATGAAGCGACCAACCTGCCCTTCTCAGCCCGATCACCATACCCCTCATAAAGTCGTCTGTCTGCTGGAAATGCCTCCGTTGACGGCGGCCTGGCATTCTTAGCTATACACGTGTCCTGTGGCACACAACACGTTCTACAATGACTGTCGGCTGAGAAATCACGGTACGAAGTGGGCCATTCGCCAACGCCGTGTCCCATTTATCGTTCGCTACGTGCGCAGCACAGCGGCGCATTTCACATCATGAGCATACCTCAGTGACGTCAGTCTACCCTGCAATTGGCATAAAGTTCTGACCACTCCTTCTTGGTGTTGCATTTGCTCTGTCAGTCAGTGTATATATCGCTATGAAGTATGATTACATCAGTGGTGTATACTGAGGGCTACCAAGGCTATCGGTGAAGCCCAAAACCTCAAATGAGAATGATGGAAATCTAAAGCACATTATAATGTAAGCATCTGGCACATTGTTCTATTTACAAAACTTAAAAGCAATGAGATAAAACGTCTCTCATATTTTGGAGTACAAGGCATCAGAGATTGATATTGCAGTCCAAGCGCTGCATCTCTTACTGTGCCTCATCCCGCGCATATTGCTACTGAATGCCCGATAGGTGCATGGACCGGGGAGATAGGTATGCTAGGCTTCGTTCCATCAGATCGCCACTTCTAACAGAGGTGAGATAGCTCAAAGACTCAAAGTTCTCCAGAAGTTTCCGAATTGACACGTGTTTATCGTATATACTTCCTCACCTCATACTTCTGACTTAAATACCAGCACTCTGTTATCTGTATAATTAACTCCCTTTTTCTTCTACATCCTTGTAGAAAGACACTCCAGGGCTACTGTTTCAGGAGTAATATATTTTCTTTTTATAGTCAGATCTGCTAAAACGAAATGCACTCTTTTAGGTTTAGTGTTCTCTTTGGTTTGTTGGAATTGAACCTGTGATCATGGGTCAGACACCACCACTGATCTCTTGAGGCAGCTAATAAACCAGTGAATGATGGGTATGACTGCTGGTAATGCTGTAAAATTCAAATTTTAATATAATAATAATAATAATAATAATACATGGCATCTCTTTAGGCTTGGTGGTGACCTAATGAGGATGAAATGAATGGCAAAGATGTGATAAATACCCAATCCCCAAGCCAGGGAAATTAAGAATATGATGTGGTTGAGTCTGAGAATTGAATCAGGCCCATCAGACCAAAGGCAAGCATTCTATCCATTTCGCCACAAATTTGTAGGTAGGGATAGATTTGTTAAACGTTAGGCTACCATCTCCGCTGATCAGGGGTTGAGTATTAGCAGTAGCAGAGGCTAGCGCAGTAGCTTGTGAAAAAGTCTTGACTACACAGCAGGCTACTCCGTTGGCTGTTGGCTGCAGCTCAAAACCCTTGAGGCTTGACATTCACTAAACCAACTATCGAAAAGGAGTAACCTAAGTCTAGTGGTAGCCCACGACTCGGTCCCAGCATACGCCAGTGGATTACGTGGTAACTGGCTGCTCTCTATCAGTTTCCTATGTCAGAAGAACAAAAAACACAGAGCGAGTTGGCCTTGCTGTTTGGGTTACGTAGCTCTGAGCTTGCATTTAGAAGATAGTGGGCTGAATCTTTCTGCTGGCAGCCGTGAAGGTAGTTGTTCATCATGGCTTCCCATTTTCACACCAGGTAAATGCTGGGGCTGTACGTTCATTAAGGTCGTGGCCACTGCCTCCCATTCCTAGCCCTTTCTTGTTCTAGCATCCCCAAAAACTTGAGTTAGTGTGATATAAGCACAAAAAAAAAATTATGTGTGTGATTATTTCAGTAGAATTCTCTTACCTCCACCCTTTATGACATTGCACATAATGAAAAATTAATTAAAGCATTGAACAAAAATGTGAATAATTTCATTTTTTTATTATAAGGCAACATTTTCATTCATCCACAAGTTCCTGCAATTCTTTTGAATCATTCCTGCAAGGGAAAACTGTGCGATACAGAAGGAACAACATTACATGTTTTGAAGGATATTTGGTCAAGTGTCCTGGGATACTTAAAACAGATATGTTGAACTCGTGGGAACTACCTTACGGACATTTGAGGTTACATGCCTTAAAATACATTTTTTTGTGCTCCCATTTGGATTTTGTTCCACCAAACCTTAAAGCTGTGAGTGATGTGTATTTACAGAAAGATGGTTACTGAGGATGGTTGTAGATCATTGTTAGTTCATTGTAAGAAAACGGTGCTGAAAAACCTTTTAAATTTACACATTGAATTTTGGTAAATTTTTCACAACATACATGGACTAATGTTTTTGTGAATTAAATTTTGTTACATAACATTTGTGTCTTGAACCTCTTTTCAATTGATATGAACCATTGTGAATATATGTATATCAGGAACTGAAGGATGAAACAAAATCATGAAATTCTGAGAAAAATTCAGTCTACCTTCCTTGGAAAATTATACATGATGGTGGTAATTTGTGTTTTAAGTTCTAATTTCAAATGTAGACCTCATAATAATGGGGGTTATCAGACACATTTCACATGGAAAAATTCATGGGGCTGATGACCAGAATGAATCAATAATGAATCAACAACAAGAAATATTAAATCCATGATACTTTGTTTGGAAATCATATTCATAAAGATTGTAAAATGTAATAAGGAAAAGCAAAGGAACTATATACTCAACTTTAATATACTAGATAGGTGGTTTAAATGTTAACACATTTTGTTCACTTAAAATTATTTCTATGTATTAGTGACCATCATTTTGAAATTGCTGAAGATATGAAAGTAGATTTTAAAATTTGTAATAGAATGTAATATCATTTTTATTATATTAGCAGTGATATCCCCTGTGTATGGAGATTAAACTGTAAATGAATTGGGGAAACTAAACAGTTGTTTCCAATTTACTTGTATTTTGCCCCCATGGTATTAGTTTCTTGCGATTTCAAATGCACTTTTAAATTTCAGGCAAGAATGAACTGAGTGAGAGAATTACTCTTTCAAGAAACTTTAAAGAGAAGGTAGTGTTCAAGATACTGAAGAAACACTTCGGAAGGGATGAGTTTCTTGGAAGAATTAATGAAATAGTATTTTTCCTACCATTTTCACGATCAGAACTGCACCGGTTAGTTCTGAAGGAATTGAATTATTGGGCCAAAAAGGTAAGCACATCCTGTTCATTTAATCAAAATAATTCTGTTTATCTCTGTTTCCTATTTTGGCTACATTTTTTATCCAAAACAAACAATATCCTTGTAAGCTTGACAAATTTTATGTTTATTTCATCCCTGTCATTACTTGGCTGTATGGAATTTATGGCAATTCAGATTTAAGATTACTAATAATCGTAAGATTATTTTTTTAGAGAGATAATTTTCTATAACTATTATTTAATAGATTAGTAGCATGATCATGAGTGACCATGGTTGCTTTAATGTTATCATTTTTTACAGCTGTGTATGTAGTAATAAAATTAACAGCACCTAAGATAGATGAAACCCCTGCTAAATGGAGCATTCCGCTAAGTAATGAGCTTACAGATGTGTGAATATCTTCGCAAATGAGAATATTTTATAATTATTACTGAAACTTATCATTTTATATACAATTACAATTTAACATAATTATCTGTCCTGACTATTTTAATATTTCCATTAAATATTTAATGGTTCTTAGCTTTGTCAAAAAGAAATGCAACACTTCCAAAGAAAGTAATAAAGTTAGAATGGATTCATATCAACAGAATAAAAATCTCCAACCAGTTACAGCATTAATAACAGAGAATGTGATTGTTAAACAGGACACTAGGTGGGAAAAAAGTTTCATTTCTGGATGTCACAGGAAAACTAACGTAAATGCAAAAAGTTACAATTTTCATGTTTTTATCATATGCGACTTGTTTTAGTCATGCCTTCTAATGGGTACACTACTGTATGTTTGGCAGGAATTGATAACCTGCGAGATACTGTCTTACGTGCAAAGAGAATCCAGGGATAAAAAATGGTAAATGATCATACAGCTGTTCAGCCTTATGCCATCTTCTGCACTCCTTATCATATTGACTTTTGCGATAGTTAGTTTACAGTTGTCAGAATGTCGATTTAACGTGCCTTAAAGGTAATGACATATGCGCCTCAGCAGCTTCTTTCTGCTCTCCTGTAAAGTTCATGAAATGTCTCTTACGACTGTATACCTCTGACATCCAGATTTGATGTGGGCATCAATGAAGAAGTTAGTGTTGTTAGTGTATTCAACAAGTTTAAACAGAGATGTTTGTATTCAGTGACACTGAATTTAATAGAACAGTCCCAAACCAAATTAATTTGCCTGAGAGAAATTTTGAGATGCTGAGTATGTAGTAGTAAGCAGGGGCGTAGCAGGAACATGAAATATGATGAAGCTGAACAAATTAGAATGAGGGCGATTTCCAAATTTATTGTACGGTACAGTTTCTGGTCCGAAGTTGTGCGAATTTCTCCATGGTTCTCAGGTTGCATATTGTATTTCTGACCACTGGCGTGGTGCTCTGACAATGATACCTCCCTTAATATCTGCCTTCCAGAAAGAGTAAAATGGATCTTCAGTTTTTCCCATTACTGACCTTAAAGTGACATGCACGACATGCCCCATTGGACTTGGACGAAAAATTGGATTTTTCGTAATCATCTGCGTTATTATTTCACATATAGTCTACAGATTTTACATATAATCAATAGTGTAAGAGAAAATTGAAAAAAAAAACCTCTTCAGGTCTTCCTATAAACTCCCAGTCTGTTAAGTGGTTTTTAAATGATATCCATATCTAAGTCTGCTACTGGATGAGTAGTATTTTTCTAAGTCATTTGAAGAGTAAGCAAAATTATGTACATAACAAAAATTATCTAAAATAAAGGGCGTTTTGCATATAGTCTATGATCAATAATGTAAGAGAAAATTGAAAAAAATTCTTCTGGTCTTCCTATAAGCTCCCAGTCTATTTGGTGATTTTTAAATGATACACATATCGAAACCTGGTCCTGGATGATTAGACTCTAAATATGATGTGTGGTAGAGATATAGTCAATGGTGTAAGAGAAAGTTGAAAGAAAAACCTCTTCTGATCTTCCGATAAACCCCCAGTCTGTTCAGTGATTTTTAATTATACGCATATTAAAATCTGCTCCTCTAAACATGAAGTTTGATCGAGATTGGATGAGTAGACTCTAAGTATGATGTTTGGTTGAGATATAATCAGTAGTGTAAAAGAAAATTGAAAAAAAAATATCCCTTCAGGTTTTCCTATAAAACCCCAGTCTGTTCAGTGATTTTTTAATGATATGCATATTGAAACCTGTTCCAGAATGAGTTAACTCTAAATACAAAGTTTGGTCGAGATCTATCCAGCAGTTTCCCCGTGATGGTGGAACAAACTGACAAACAAACAGACACGAAAGCTAAAAACCACTGATACGATCTCGAGTTGACCTAAAAAGAATAAATATATCAAAATAAAGCAAAATAAATTAAACAGTGGACCTCCTAGAATTTTATTTACAAGATAAATGATAAGAACTGGAATCACAGATAGTCTATTTGCATGTGATGTTACACTGTATAGAGTAGTAAATGAGTTGCAGGATTGTGAGCAATTACAAGAAGACCTTGTCAGTATTGTGAGATGGACAACAGACAATGCTGTGATGGTAAAGGGGATGAAAATTCAGGTTGTAAGTTTAACCAAGAGGGAAAGTTTTTTTCAGTTTTAATTACTGTGTTGATGGGGTGACAGTACCTTGTGGGGATCACTGTAAGTACATGGGTGTTACGAGGAGTGATCTTCATTGGGGTAATTGCATTGAGGCTGTAGTAAAGAAGAGATACTGATCTCTCCACATGGTTAGGAAGGTATTTAAGGGTTGTAGTAAGGATGTAAAGGAGTGGGCGTGTAATTCTTTGGTAAAACCCCAATTAGAGTACGGTTCCAGTGTATGGGAGCCAAACCAGGATTACTTGATACGAGAACTGGAAAAGATCCAAAGGGAAGCAGCACAATTTTGCTTAGTGATTTGCAACAAAAGAGTAGTGTTATGAAAATGTTGCAGACTTTGGGCTGGGAAGAAGACTTGTTGGTAAGGAGACCAGCTGCTCGACTAAGCAGTATGTTGCAGGTTATAAATTTCATTTTCTTTGTCCGTATTGAAGATCTACTTGTGATACAAATTCCTATAATTTTGTTAATTACCACCTATTCAATACAATAAAAACGTAATATAAACTTACATATTTATTAAGATGTTGATATGGTACATGTTTCGCTCCTTTTTCGTGAGCATCATCAGCCAATTATTATGTACTTAAGGTTATATAAGATCATGAAACAATTCTTTTGGATTAAGATTATGCCTATAAACCTGATTGACAAATCTTATAATATTTTACAAGTCATATAACAATAAAATTGTCTTTAAGTTGAAACATATTTGTCTAAAATCTATCTAAGTCTAACATTTTATTGATGTAACTCATCTGGTTAACATCCTTTAAAATTATTTAAAAAATAAAAATCTTTTGAGATCTGGCTAATTGTATTGATTCAATGTTGCTTAACTTGTATGATTGTCGTTAAAACTTCGTTAACTATATTGACAATTTTCTGCAGTTGATAATTGTCTGTTATGGACATTTAACTTGTTCTCGTTGTTGCTGGAGTAACATTTATACAAATGTATTGGCATTAATTTTATATTGTCAGTACGAGAATGTTGTTCGTGAACAAACTTGTTGAAACACTTTCTAATGTGATATAGAATTTAAAATGTTCTCGTATGTTCCAAAATGGGCTTGTTGGTATATTTTTCTTTCTGCTGCGTAATTGTCTAGTGTTGCTCCTAGCCTCTTAAGAACTACTTGTTCTGTTTGCACTCCTTGTGTTATATATATATTTAATAGCGCACAAATGTGCATTAAAAATACATTAATCTTTCGCATATTCTAGTAAAGATTTTGTTCTCTTGTTGCACTTGCTGAAATGATAGCGATCGCAACGTTTGTCACACAACATACACACACAATGTAGAGATGGTTCATGGAAGCCTGATCGCTCCTTGTATTATATGAGACTCAGTAAATAATAATTGGCTGATGATGCTCATAAAAAAGGAGCGAAACACGTACCATATCAACATCTTAATAAATATGTAAGTTTATATTACGTTTTTATTGTATTGAATAGGTGGTAATTAACAAAATTATAAGAATTTGTATCATAAGCAGTATGTGTCGAGCTGTCAGTGGAGAGATGGTAATAACAATTTGTGTTTATAATTTCAATTTTGTGTAAGATGTATTAATTTTAGGCAAGTGCAAGTAGTTAAGTTGAAAATAGATAGCAGTAAAATAACATTAAAATTTGTAAAAATTTAAAAAAAAAAGGAAATAAAAAGAAAAATCAATGTGATACAGTTCAGTGTACCTTTATTTGGTGGAGACATCAGAGTTCTTATTTTTGTCCAAGGATGTAAGGATACTTAAATACAGGCCTGGCAGCAAGATGCAATGGCAAATATATGGAACTGATGAATCATGCATAAAGGGGAGAGAATTATTTCCATGGAGAGACTCTACTGTCAAGATCACCAGCTATAAAATTAGGTATCATATCTAATTACAGTGAAGTACACGAGTCTGCTTATTACTATTGGCCTGTGTGCCTGTTTTCAAGGGAATACCGTACTTTCAAAAATAAACAGTGGGTTTCATGCAGCCATAGGCTGATAGGTTCTATCTTACCACAAAATACACTGACTGACAGAGCAAATGCAACACCAAGAAGGAGTGGTTCGAAAGGGATGAAAGTTGGGGGAAAAACAGAGACGGCACGGACGAATAATTGATGTTTATTTCAAACCGATATGCAGGTTACACAATGCGCACGGCATAGACTCAGTAGGATGTAGGACCACCGCGAGCAGCGATGCACGCAGAAACACGTCGAGGTACAGAGTCAATAAGAGTGCGGATGGTGTCCTGAGGGATGGTTCTCCATTCTCTGTCAACCATTTGCCACAGTTGGTCGTCCGTACGAGGCTGGGGCAGAGTTTGCAAACGGCGTCCAATGAGATCCCACACGTGTTCGATTGGTGAGAGATCCGGAGAGTACGCTGGCCACGGAAGCATCTGTACACCTCGTAGAGCCTGTTGGGAGATGCGAGCAGTGTGTGGGCGGGCATTATCCTGCTGAAACAGAGCATTGGGCAGCCTCTGAAGGTACGGAAGTGCCATCGGCCGCAGCACATGCTGCACGTAGCGGTGGGCATTTAACGTGCCTTGAATACGCACTAGAGGTGACGTGGAATCATACGCAATAGCGCCCCAAACCATGATGCCGCGTTGTCTAGCGGTAGGGCGCTCCACAGTTACTGCCGGATTTGACCTTTCTCCACGCCGACGCCACACTCGTCTGCGGTGACTATCACTGACAGAACAGAAGCGTGACTCATCGGAGAACACGACGTTCCACCATTCCCTCATCCAAGTCACTCTAGCCCGGCACCATGCCAGGCGTGCACGTCTATGCTGTGGAGTCAATGGTAGTCTTCTGAGCGGACGCCGGGAGTGCAGGCCTCCTTCAACCAATCGACGGGAAATTGTTCTGGTCGATATTGGAACAGCCAGGGTGTCTTGCACATGCTGAAGAATGCCGGTTGACGTGACGTGCGGGGCTGCCACCGCTTGGCGGCGGATGCGCCGATCCTCGCGTTCTGACGTCACTCGGGCTGCGCCTGGACCCCTCGCACGTGCCACATGTCCCTGCGCCAACCATCTTCGCCACAGGCGCTGCACCGTGGACACATCCCTATGGGTATCGGCTGCGATTTGACGAAGCGACCAACCTGCCCTTCTCAGCCCGATCACCATACCCCTCGTAAAGTCGTCTGTCTGCTGGAAATGCCTCCGTTGACGGCGGCCTGGCATTCTTAGCTATACACGTGTCCTGTGGCACACGACAACACGTTCTACAATGACTGTCGGCTGAGAAATCACGGTACGAAGTGGGCCATTCGCCAACGCCGTGTCCCATTTATCGTTCGCTACGTGCGCAGCACAGTGGCGCATTTCACATCATGAGCATACCTCAGTGACGTCAGTCTACCCTGCAATTGGCATAACGTTCTGACCACTCCTTCTTGGTGTTGCATTTGCTCTGTCAGTCAGTGTACAAATTTCATATTTCTGTATTGACAGCTAAAATAATAATCTTTAAATTACTATAGTAATGATTTATTATTAAACACTATCTTCCACATTCAATATATTATAGTATAATGTGAATTTTTTTTAAAAACTTAAATTTCACATTTGTTACATGGTGTGGGATACTGTAGTCACATCCTACTTCGTGAACCATGGGCAATGGCTGAGTGGCCTAGTAAGTGGTCCTGAGTCGGCATACCAGTTGGTACGGAATGGTGGTGGGCATCTCGGACATATTCTGAGTCATGGCCCTCCTTGTGCTCAGGCGGCTAGGACTAGACTATCCACCAGTGGTCTCTAATCCATTAGAGGAGAGATCCTCACCTGAACTATGTGTAAGTAGGGTAGCATTCTGCTTCACGAATTTACCCAGCTCAGAACATTTTAAGCAAGCCTCAGACCTATGGGAATAATGGAGTCTCACTCAATGGGGAGCTATCAGTATTAATGGGGCTTATGGAAGAAGGAAAGTAGAACTAGCTGAGTCAGCAAAGAGGATGCATCTGGATGTGGTAGGAATAAATGCTATTTGTGTAAGGGGAGATAATGAGAAAGAAACAGATGATCAAGTGTACTTGACAGGTGTTAAAAAGGCAAGAGCAGTGTGTGGGGTAAGGCTGTTCATCAGGTATACTATTACACGCAGCATAGTTTCTGTTAGGCACGTAAATGAGCGAATGATGTGGGTAGATTTGGTAGTTGGACGAATTAGGACAGGAATTGTCTGTGTATTCACCATGCGAGGCTGCAGATGAGGATGAAGTTGACAAGTTTTATAAAGCATTGAGTGACATCGTAGTTAGGGTCAACAGCAAGGATAGTGCTAATGGGCGATTTCAATGCAAGAGTTGGAAATAGAACTGAAGGATACGAACGGGTGATTGGTAAGTGTGGGAAAGATATGGAAGCTAATAGGAATGGGAAGCATTTGCTGGACTTCTGTTCTAGTATGGGTTCAGCAGTTACAAATACGTTCTTCAAGCATAACTCTATTCACCGCTACACATGGGAGGGTAGGGTACGAGATCCATAATAGACTACATCTTAACAGACTTCCAATTCAGGAAATCTGTTAGGAATGTACAGGTTTTCCTGGGATTTTTTGATAATACAGACCACTACCTTATCTGTAGCGAACTAAGTGTATCTAGGCCTAGGATAGAGAAACTGAAATCTGTCTGCAAACGAATAAGGATAGAAAATCTCCAGGACGAGGAAATTAGACAGAAGTACATGGATATGATTAATGAGAAGTTTTGAACAGTGGACTGGAAGCAGGTTCAGGATATAGAAATAGAATGGGTGGCATACAGCGATGCTGTAGTAGAAACAGCAAGAGAATGTCTAGGAACAACTGTGTGTAAAGATGGGAAAAAGCAAACTTCTTGGTGCAATGATGAAGCAAGAGCAGCTTGTAAAAATAAAAAGAAGGCTTACCAGAAATGACTCCAAACAAGGGCTGATGCAGACAGGGAATTGTAGCTAGATGAAAAAAACAGAGCGAAACAAATAGTTGTTAAATCAAAAAAGAAGTCGTGGGAAGATTTTGGTAATAACCTGGAAAGGTTAAGTCAAGCAGCAGGGAGACCTTTCTGGTCAGTAATAAAGATTCTTAGGAAGGGGGGGAGAAAGGAAATTAACAGTGTTTTGGGTAATTCAGGTGAACTCGTTGATCCCAGGAAATATCGCTGGACAGTTGGAGGGAATATTTTGAAAATCTCAACTTAAAAGGAAATATCGCTGGTAGCGTCGCGAACAACCAATCTCATGGGAAGGAGGAAAATGATATTAGTAAAATTACACTTGAAGTGGAAAAGGTGGTAGACTAACTCCATTGTCATAAAGCAAGAGGAATAGATGAAATTAGACCTAAAATGGTGAAGTATAGTGGGAAGGCAGGGATGAAATGGCTTCATAGAGTAATAAAATTAGCATAGAGTATTGGTAAGGTACCTTCAGATTGAACAAAAGCAGTAATTGCACCTATCTACAAGCAAGGGAACAGGAAGGATTGCAACAACTATCGAGGTATCTCATTGATTAATATACCAGGTAAAGTATTCACTGGCATCTTGGAAGGGAGGGTGCAATCAGTTGTTGAGAGGAAGTTGGATGAAGACCAGTGTGGTTTCAGACTACAGAGGGGCTGTCGGGGTCAGATTTTCAGTATGCCCCAGGTAATTGAAAAATGCTGCAAGAGGAATAGACAGTTATGTTTGTTTCGTAGATTTAGAGAAAGCCTTTGACAGGGTACCGAGGGAAAAGATGTTCGCTACTGGGTGACTATGGAATTAAAGGTAGATTATTAAAATCAATCAAAGGTATTTATGTTGACAATTGGGCTTCAGTGAGAATTGATGGTAGAGTGAGTTCTTAGTTCAGGGTACTTACAGGGGTTAGACAAGGCTGTAATCTTTCACCTTTGCTGTTCGTAGTTTACATGGTTCATCTGCTGAAAGGTATAAAATGGCAGGGAGGGATTCGGTTAGGTGAAAATCTAGTAAGCGGCCTGGCCTATGCTGACGACTTGGTCTTAATGGCAGATTGTGCCGAAAGCCTGCAGTGTAATATCTTAGAACTTGAAAATAGGTGCAGTGAGTTTGGTATGAAAATTAGCCTTTTGAAGACTAAATTGATGTCAGTAGGTAAGAAATCCAAGACAATTGAATGTCAGATTAGTGATACAAAACTGGAACAGGTCGATAATTTCAAGTATTTAGGTTGTGCGTTCACCCAGGATGGTAATACTGTGAGATTGAATCAAGGTGCAGTAAAGCTAATGCAGTGAGCTCGCAGTTGCGATCAACAGTATTCTGTAAGAAAGAAGTTGTCTCCCAGATGAAACTATCTTTACATCGGTCTGTTTTCAGACCATATTCGCTGTATGGGAGCGAAAGCTGGGTGGACTCAGGATATCTTATTCATAAGTTAGAAGTAACAGATATGAAAGTAGAAAGAGTGATTGCTGGTACAAATGGGTGGGAACTATGCCAGGAGGGTACTCAGAACAAGGAGATAAGTTTACGCATAAACCGACTTCGGTGGTGGGTTCATATGAGGTGAATGGAGTAGGATAGGTTACCTAGGAGAATAATGGACTCGGTTATGGAGGGTGAGAGAAGTAGAGGGATACCAAGACAATAATTGGACTCAGATTCTAACGATTTAAAGATAAGAGGTATAAAACTAAATGAGGCCACAGAAGTAGATGCAAATAGGGGATTGTGGCGATGTTTAGTAAATTCACAGAGGCTTGCAGGCTTAACGCTGAAAAGCATAACGGTCTGTTAGTGATGTATGTATGTTTCGATCCTAATTTGTAACAATCTACTGAAGATGATACAATTGAGATCAAAACATGTATAAATGTGACAGATGTGAAATTTACAAAAATTTTTTTTTGCTAGGGGCTTTACGTCGCGCCGACACAGATAGGTCTTATGGCAGCGATGGGATAGGAAAGGCCTAGGAGTTTGAATGAAGCGGCCGTGGCCTTAATTAAGATACAGCCCCAGCATTTGCCTGGTGTGAAAATGGGAAACCACGGAAAACGATTTTCAGGGCTGCCGATAGTGGGATTCGAACCTACTATCTCCCGGATGCAAGCTCACAGCCAACTCGCCCGGTAATTTATTTACAATTTTTAAAATTCACATTATACCAAAATGTATTGAATAAGGAGGATAGTTAAAAATAAATCATTGTCAATCAGCCAATCAATCATGTGCATTTAGGGCTGTCACCCAGGTGGCAGATTCCCTGTCAATTGATTATGTAGCTTTTTCTTTTTAACGTTTTCAAAGAACATGGAAATTTATCAAATATTCTCCTTGATAATTTATTCCAGTTCCTTACTCCTTGTCATAAAATGAATATTTGCACAGATTTGTCCTCTTGAATTCCAACTTTTAAATGCCCCCCCCCCCCCCCTCTCAAGCTTATTCGTCTGTCATTCCATGATATCTCTGCACTGACAGCTAGAAACATACCATATAATTCCAATATCAGTGGTCCATTATTGGAAATTTTCCAGCTGCCAGTATGGGGCTCGAACCCACCATCTCCCAGATGCAAGCTCACGGCTAAAGATTATTCCTTATGTTAACACCTAGGTACTTACATTGTTCCCCATGAGGAACTATCACACCCTCAACACAGTAATTAAAACTGACTACTTTTCCTCTTTTGGTGAAACTTACAACTTGACTTGACATCCCTTTTACCATCATAACCATTATCCGCTGTCCATCCTGCAACATTGTCTAAGACCTCTTGCAGTCACTCACAATCCTGTAACTCATTTACTACTCTATACATTATCAATCAGTCAATATTGATCTGCATTTAGGGTTGTCGCCCAGGTGGCAGATTCCCTATCTGTTGGTTTCCTAGCCTTTTTTAAAATGATTTCAATGAGATTGGAAATTTATTGAACATCTCCCTTGGTAAGTTATTCCAATCCCTAATTCCCCTTCCTATAAATGAATATTTGCCCCAATTTGTCCTCTTGAAGAAGAAAACCTAGAACCTGTTTTCCAGTCATTGACCGGGTCAGGGATGTGATGAATGAAGCAGATATAGGCTGTTAGTACTATGGGGTCGCCACTTCCAAAGTGATTTATTAATGAACTAGCAAGATACCCGTGCTTCGCTACGGTAATATACTGAAATTTATAATTGAATGCTTATCGTTTTATATACAACCCGCCGATATTCGTGATCTGACTCGTTTACTGAGAGATTACGGCAACGTTCCTCCCATTTTTCAATCTTTCTTTCCAGCAATCGATTTCGTATTTCCCGGGCTGGGTCCAGGTATTCCACCCGGTCAGTTGGGTTCCTAAATCTTAGCCATGCTTTCCTATAAGCATTTTTAATGTGGATCAAATCCTTGAGGAGATCCGGCGTGGTGTCCTCTTAGGTGCCTTGGCGGTACTAAACCGGCGGCCGGACTGCAATCGTAGTCATTACCCGTCCAGGACCCGTTTCCAGCACGGTCCGCACATGTTGACGACGGTCCAGGATATTATTATTATTATTATTATTATTATTATTATTATTATTATTATTATTATTATTATTATTATTATTATTATTGTTATTGATGTTCTGGACCCCACAGCAATATGCAAGACCGCTACTTGGCGGTAAAATACATCTGCTGCCATTGTCATTGCTAACAATGTGACCAGCACCATTGTTGCGCGTAGGCAAGTGTGCGGAATTTCTGGCGATACGAATGACATACCTCCGTGTATTGTTGACCTTATTATAGAGGTGAACAATTTGACGGCCAATCTCATTCCTATCGTTTATTTCAAATGTGTTTAAATTTTTATTTATATGCCAGGAGAATCTTCTCTAATCTAAGAACGTTCTCCGAAGGAAAATATGGCTGTTGAAAAAGAACCCAGGAAAGATTAAAAATGATCCGTTTATGATCAGAATAAGTACATCGCAAGTCTACAGCCTGTTTCCTATCATTCGACAGGATCAGTGATGGAATGAATAAAGCCCCATCTAGCGGCGACAATAGGAATTGTGCCGGCTGCCGAAGCTCCCCTCTGGGGCAATGATCGATGAGTGACTAATGAAATTAAATATTGGACAGTGTTGCTGGAATGAATGATGACAGGGAAAGCCGGAGTATCCGGAGAAAAACCTGTGTCGCCTCCATTTTGTCCAGCACGAATGTCACATGGAGTGACCGGGATTTGAAACACGGAACCCAGCTGTGAGAGGCCGGCGCGCTGCCGACTGAGCAACGGAGGCTCCTTATAAGTACATTACGAACAGTAAAATCAATTGGTCTCACCTCCTTTTACACCCCACCGCCGTTAAGTTTATTTAACCCCACCCTCCAAAAAATTAAAAGAAGGCGTGTTTCTTTATGTTTAAAGGAGATTCCAAATACCAATGTTCACGTTTATTACCTTCAGTTTTGAGATATAAGTATCCCCTTAAAAATAATTCGCGTTTTTAACTTCCTTCCACACTCCCCCCACCCCTCCCTCACAAAGTGATATTAAAGCAAAAAATACTTGTTCCTTTAATAGTAAAGGATCTTCTAAATACCAGTTATCACCACTCTAACCTCTTCAGTTTTTGATTTATGTGTCCTCATGAAAGGAATTCAACTCCTTTTCACTCCCGCCCCCCCCCCCCCCCAAGATTGTTTCCCCCCCAAAACCCGCTTTTCTTTGTTTTTAAAGGAGATCAAAATACCAATTTTCACGTCTGTAACAACTTTAGTTTTTATTAGATGTATGTATTCTCATACAATTAAGTCAATTAATTTTTTCTATCCTTTAACACTCCAAATCCCCTTCATTGGATTTTCCGAGAATACGTGTTTGTTTACTTTTAAAGCAGATTCCAAAAATAAAATTTCACGTGTGTAACATCTTCATTTTTGAGATATCAGTAGCCTAATTAAAAGAATTCAACACCATCTTCAGTCACTTTTACGCCCCCACCCCCCACTACCCAAGTTGTATTTCCGAAAACTAAAAATACACTTTTCTTTATTTTTAATAGGATAAAAAAATGACCATTTTCACTTCTGTACATGTTAAGTTTTTTGAGATATACTGTAGAAATTCTCATTTTAAAATTTCACCCCATTTTAGTTCCCCTTAAGTGGAGTTTCCAAAGACAAATCACCTATGTTTCTTTACACTTACAGGAGATTCCAAATACCCACTATTTACGTCTGTAACATTTTACGCTTCTCAGATATTCTGTAGATATAGTCTTTCAAAAAATTCACCCCAATTTGCCACTCCTGTTTAACCGCCATTAATTGAATTTTCCAAAAGCAAAAATATACGTGTTTCTATATTTTTAAAGGAGATCCCATATACAAATTTTCAGTTCTGTAATATCTTCAGTTTCTGGGAAATATGTATCCTCATTAAAGGCATTCAACCCACTATTCACCCTTTTACACCCCTCCTATTGGGATTTAGAGAAAACAAAGAAATACGTGTTCCTTTATTTTTAAGGGAGATTCTAAACACCAAGTTTTACATCTGTAAACGTTTAAAATTTTAAGATGTAGACACACTCATTTTAAAAATTCACCCCCTTTTCACCCCCCATTATTTGGATTTTCCAAAAATGAAAAAATACCTGTTTCTTTATTTTTAAAGTAGATCCCAAATACAAATTTTCAGGTCTGTAAAATCTTCAGGTTCTGAAATATAAGTAGCCTCATTAAAGGCATTCAACCTATTTTTCACCCTTTTCACCCTTCCTATTAGGATTTTCCGAAAACGAAAAAGTACGTGTTTCTTTATTTTTAAAGGAGATTTCTAAATACCAAATTTTACATCTATAAACTTTAAAAGTTTTGAGATATAGATACACTCATTTTAAAAATTTCATCCCCCTTTTCACCCCCCATTATTTGGATTTTCCCAAAACGAAAAAATACCTGTTTCTTTATTTTTAAAGTAGATCCCAAATACCAATTTTCAGGTCTGTAATATATTCAGTTTCTAAGATATAAGTATTCTCTTTAAAGGCATTCAACCCATTCTTCACCCCTTTTCACCCCTCCTATTGGGATTTTCCGAAAACAAAAAAATACGTGTTCCTTTATTTTTAATGAAGATTCTAAATACCAATTTTTACATCTCTAAACTTTAAAACTTTTGAGATATAGATGCACTCATTTTAAAAATTCATCCCCCTTTCACCCTCGCAGTAATTGGATTTTCCAAAAACAAAAAAATATGTGTTTCTTTATTTTTCACAGCGATCAAAAGTAACAATTTTGAGGTCTGTAATATCTTCAGTTTCTGAGATATAAGTAGCGTATCCTGATTAAAGGCATTCAACCACTTTTTCACCCTTTTTCACCCCTCCTATTGGGGTTGTCTGAAAACAAAAAAATACGTGTTTCTTTATTTTTAAAGAAGATTCTAAATACCAATTTTCACATCCGTAAACTTTTAAAGTTTTGAGATATAGACACACTCATTTTAAAATTTCACCCCCCTTTTCACCCCCTTAGCGACGGAATATCCAAAAATCCTCTCTTAGCGAGCACCTACATCTTAATATGAATATATGCCCAAAATTTCATTTCTTTATGTCCAGTAGTTTTGGCTCGGCGATGATGAATCAGTCAGTCAGTCAGTCAGTCAGTCAGTCAGGACAAGCTACTTTATATATATAGATGATAGATGCTATGAAATGAGAATGAAGAGTGTTGCTGGAATGAAAGATGACGGAAAACCGGAGTGTCCGGAGAAAAACCTGTCCTGCCTCTGCTTTGTCCAGCACAAATCTCACATGGAGTGACCGGGATTTGAACCACGGTATCCAGCGGTGAGAGGCCGACGTGCTGCCGTCTGAGCCACGGAGGCTTTTTGTCCTCTTGAATTCCAACTTGATCTTTCCTACTTTTAAAGACGCCACTCAGACTTATTCATCTACTAATGTCATTCCACGCCATTTCCCCGCTGACAGCTCGGAACATACCACTTATTACATGTAACTAAAAAAAAATATACCACTTAGGCAAGCAGCTCATTTTCTTTCCTCCAGTTCTTCCCAGCCCAAACTTTGCAACATTTTTGTAACGCTACTCTGTTGTCAGAAATCACCCAAAACAAATTGAGCTGTTTTTCTTGGGATTTTTTCCAGTTCTTGAATCAAGTAATCCTGGTGAGGGTCCCATACACTAGCACCATACTCTACTCACCAGTATTAGTCGCCTGCTCTATCTGGACATTATATCCAACTACCTTTACATACTGCTGACTGAATACTTTGCCTTCTGTAAGTATACTCACATACACACTCCCCTTCTTCATTAATGATCCCAGGAATGCCCTCCCCTGAAAATCTTTGTCTTAAAGTACCTATACATATCCTTCCATTGCTCCCTGAAATCCATATGGCTGCCAAGTATGTTAACCATCATGTTATCCTTGGCCAATTTCTTCGCTAAATTCCATTCCCCAGTACGCTACTTAACCCATTAGTGCCTGAATTAATTTTTTTTCTGAGATTTGCTTACTTATTGTGTTTTACCGAATGTTTGAGACCAAAATAAACTAATAAAACAAGTTTCAGAATTTTGGAATCGCTAGGTCATAAGATATTTGACGTTACCATATGGTAACGCTAGGCGCTTGCACTACCTATTTTTAAACAATGAGTTTTGAAAGTCGAATTTAGGTTGCAAAGTGGTTTTTTTTTTTCGTTTTCGTGCAATAACAATGTTGAAATATCTTAGCATTATTTATTGTAAGAATATGGAATATCAGTTTTTATTCACATCACGGTAAAAAAAAATAGAATTATTGAACAAAGGAGAAAATATTTGTTTACAGTATATAGACACAAATGTACAGTTCATTGCCTGTCAAAATAAAACACTCACTGGAACAATAGAATAAAATCAAAAATACGAAAAAGAAGAATCAAAGAACTTCAGATGTAGTAACAAACTATTAGTCTATACTTTTGGAGGCATATAAAAGCCCACCCTCAATACTTGCGCATTAGCCACAGAGATAGAGAATGACAATCTTTCACTGTCTTCATATCATCCTGCGTGTCCCAATAAAAACGCTTGGAGGGCAACCTATTATATCCAGAAATGAAAAGTATGGCGACAAAGCAACGAATTTAATCAGAAGTTATTTGTGGGTCGGTACAATTTAAAAACACCCCATACATTTTAGACTCTCAAACTAAATGTTCGATCAGCTGGTTATCTGTAAACAATTCAAAAATGTCAACAACAGTTATGGATTTTCACTTGCTATAACTAGGCTCCGGAAATGTCAACAGTCACCCAATATTGAAATCAGCCCCATCGGTCTATCTTGGTTTTTTATTTGATTTATTATTTCCTCTATCAGTTATCCGCTCTTTCGCAGCATCGGGTATTGAAACAGATCTTGCATCAGTAGACAGAAATGGCACTCCGTCCTCTGGTAACACACCTTCACCATCGTAACTAATCCCGATTCTTTCATTATTTACAAGCTTCATTTCAGCACTGACACATAACTTTCGAAAGAGAGATTATCAACAAGCCCACCATCATCTTCATCACCAGCAGCCCTCATCTGTAAGTACATTTACATAGGGCGGTTCCACAAAAAAATCACCATCGAGATCTTCAGTCAGTAGCATATCTCGTGCTTCTAAAAGGGAAAATCCCTTTCTGCAATGAAGATGTATGAATCAGCATAAAGTATCATGATCTGACAGCTGCAGCTATTTTACCGAGTATAAACGCCTAGCGTTGCCATATGGCAACGCTAATGATTCAGCAAGCACTACTACGGCATTGTGCGCCCGTACTGTTTCAAATGCTTACAACTTATATAATGAAGTGTGCACAACACTACTGTAAACATAATCCAATGAAAGAACTTCACTTATAGATTTTATATCCTTCGTACGTGAAGCCGGCAGCCATTTTGCAGGAATCTTAAAATAACCAAGAGTCCACCAGTCTTTGTGTCACAACATTAGATTTGAAAACGAAATAAACATGATTACTAGATTCTACACACTCTTCTCTAACTGTTGGATGACACCACAATCTTCCATATTATTTCTTGTTGCCTACAGCATTAAAAGAAAAAGGTGCGAAAATCGTTGCCATATGGCAACGCTAGGCGCTAATGGGTTAAATCTCTCCTTACTCCCGCAACCATTCCTAACTCTGTTTCTGTCTAACCAGCACCTCCTTTCTTAACCTCTTTATTTCCCTGTTATAATATAATAGGTCCTTACCATTCCTTACCACTTTTAAAGGTACATATCAATTTTCATACTCCTTCAATTTTGCTTTAAACCTATCCTATAGACTGTTTACATTTTTATGTACCATTTTCCATTGATCATAATTGTTTTTTTTTTAATTTCCCCATTCCTCTCTTATGGTTTAGCCTAATAGCCCTACTTTTACAACATTCTTTTCAATCACATTTATTTTTAACTATGGCATAAACAGCTTCATGATCACTTATACCATCTATCAGTTCTGTTTCTTTATAGAGCTCATCTCATTTTATCAGCACCATGTCTAGAATATTTTTTCCTTTAGTTGGTTCCATCACTTTCAGATTCAGCTCGCCTTCCCATATTATTTTATTCACCATTTGCTGATCATGCTTTCTGTCATTTTCATTCCCTTCCCAGTTAATATTTAGTAAGTTCAGATCACCCACTACAATAACATTCCTTTCTGTGTCCTTCCCCACATAGATGATTATCTTATCAAATAATTCTGCATCAGTGTCAGCACCAGCATTGCCAGATATGTAGATATAAAAAGTTGCCTATTTTTAGAGATAAGTCTTACATCTAGAATTTTATGTTCCTATTCCTTAATGTTTTCGTAGCTTACAAATTCTTCTTTCGTCAGTATGAATACTCTCCCTCCTATCGTTCCTACCCTGTCTCTACAATAAGCACTCCAGTTCTGTGAGAAAGTTTCCACATCTATAATATTATTTCTCAGCCATGATTCAATTCCTATTACAATATAAATATGCATCTCTTAATTTACTTAATTCTATGCCTTTCTTTACAGTACTTCTACAGTTTAACATTAACAATTTTATGTCATCCTTACCTGACTTCATGCTTCCTATACTGCCATCACCAATCCCTAGTCCACCCTGTTTTTCTGAATGCATCTCCCTATAACTCTTCTAAACAAAATCACTAACTTAAATGTACCATTGTGGTTCAAGTGAAGGTCATCTGAGCGTAGATCCCTATCTCCTACCCACCCATTAAGATCTACAAATCTGACTCCCAATTTCCCACATACCCATTCCATTGTCTCATTTAAATCCCCAGTTACCCTCCAGTCAGGATCCCTCCTACACAGTATCCCACTGATAATTTTCCTTAAACTTCTCCGTGCTGCCATAACCAGATTCCACACATCCCGAACTATGTTAGTACATATTCCTGCTTGTCTTACATTATTGGTACCAGTGCAGAAAATTACAACTTTCTCTTTACTCTCCTCCCTCCCTTCTATTTTCCTCAATATCTGCCTTAACCTAATTCGTGGATAATACTCTCCCCTGGTTCCCTTTCCTCCACACTCTTTCCCCACATGCCCAACAATGGAGTCACCTATGATCAAAGCCTCAACCCCACCTTCCTCATTTGATCTCCTCCTCCCTTTTTTTCCCTCTCACTATCTTGTTGCACCTCTCCCTTCCTTTCCTCTACTTCACATTTCCCTCTCCTACTGGTGCTTTTTCCTCTTGCCCCTCTCCTCTGAACACTTCCCTGATCTCCATCTTCCCTCAGCTGATCTACCTGCAGTGATTCGTACCAATTCCTCTCCAATACCTCTCCCGGACCCACTGCCTGAGGTCAACTCTTAGCCCCTGTTTTTCTTGGCCTTAAAACGTTAGCCTACCTGTCACCCACAACTACTTTTCCTTCCATCCCATCCCTCTTGCCTATAGTGATTTAAAGATTATTAGGTTCCAGCCTTGTTTGACCACATTTCTATGACAACCAGTTAACAGAAACATATCTCCTGTTATTTTCTCATGAATGAACATTCTGCTCTAAGAGAGCGTGTAATGACATGATTTTAACATGACGAAGTCAGACTCGTTGGTTGAATGGTCAGTGTACTGGCCTTCGGTTCAGAGGGTCTGGGGCTCAATTCCCGGCCAGGTCGGGGATTTTAACCTTCATTGGTTAATTCTAATGGCCCGGGGGCTGGGTGTTTGTGCTGTCCCCAACATCCCTGCAACTCTCACACCACACACAACACTATCCCTCCACCACAGTAACATGCAGTTACCTACACATGGCAGATGCCGTCCACCCTCATCGGAGGATCTGCCTTACAAGGGCTGCACTCGGCTAGAAATAGCCACACAAAAGTATTTATTTATAACATGGCGAAGCCATTCTGAACCATCCAGATTAGTTGATAGAATGGAGAGGATCTCTTTCCAGGCCTGTCAGTTCACTGAATTTAATCTTCAATAGTTTGCAGTTCCATTTTACCAGGTACTGTTGATAAGCCTCTTCTACTCCTCTCTGTTCATGAATATCTTGTTCTTCATGACATACTGAACAAGAGGCTGCATGGTTTGGGTCATATAGCTGTCGGCTTGCATTTGGGAGATAGCGAGTTCAAACACCACTGTCAGCAGCACTGAAAATGGTTTACCGTGGTTTCCCATTTTTACAGTAGGTAAATGCATTGTCAGTCTTGACCATATCCATCTAACAGGTTCTAGGTCTTCCAGCCAGGCATTTTCCTTCTACCTCTCTTTCCAAGTGTACTAGAGCTGTTCATGTAGGCTCCATCCTCATCACTTGTCCAGTCCCGTCTGTTTAGGAGAGAGGTCTTAAACTGAGCTTTGTGCCTCACCTTCTGGATAGTGGACCTCAGGAATTTTATCTCAGTTGCTAAACATTGCTAATTTGGCTTACTTTGCAATCTTATCATCCCAAAGAAGGGTCCTCACTTGTACGTAAAAGAGGAAACGTTTCGCACCCAATTGGTGATCTTTCTTGAGGCTAAGTTGTGTCTAGAGTCTGCACTACCAAAGTACTTGAAACTTTCCACACAGTCCAACTGGTGGTCTGCTAGTTTGATGCTTACTAGTCGACCATCTCTCACTGCCTTTACCACTGTCCTAGTCTCTCTGATTTTGAGGTTGAACTTCTGGTACTTGGCTTTGCACGTGTCAAGTCTTGCCTACACCTCATCTTCTGTTTCTCCCTGTATCATGACTTAGCAAGGGCAACTCCATTGAGTTGACCTGTTTTCTTAAATACTCTCCATTATATCATTCATAATTGATAAACAGTATTGGGGACAGTTCACTGCCCTTCTCCAATTTGCACACAGCTGATCAAGTCCTAGTATAATATCTGGATTTTCCCTACCAGTCCATCAGGCACTTCCAATCTCAGTCACTGTCAGAGCATGTCAGTTGCAACACTTTTGAATTCCAGTTTAATATCATTGGATTCCTTTCTTTGGAACCATTTAAATTCAGGAAGATGCTCCTAGCTCATCACTGTAACCTGCACATCAGTTTCACATCCCTTGTTACAATATGTCAGTGGGTGTGTTTTCTACTACTACCTGTTCTAAGAGCTGGAATGTCAGTTCAGTGGCATGCTCAGATTGACTTAAACCATGCACCACTTGCTTCAATGGTGAATGAATAGTAATGTACCTCAGTTTTAATCTTATGGTTATCTTCTTCTTCTTCTTTTGCTTATTCTTAATCAGTTTATCCTCCAGGGTCGGTTTTTCCATTGGACTCAGCGAGGGATCCCACCTCTAACGCCTCAAGGGCAGTGTCCTTGAGTTTCCGACTCTGGGTTAGAGGATACAACTGGGGAGGATGATCAGTACCTCGCCCAGGCAGCCTCACCTGCTAAGCTGAACAGGGGCCTTGCGGGGGGGATGGGAAGATTGGAAGGGATAGACAAGGAAGAGGGGAGGAAGTGGCCGTGGCCTTAAGTTTGGTACCATCCCGGCATTTGCCTGGAGGAGAAGTGGGAAACCACTTCCAGGATGGCTGAGGTGGGAATCGAACCCATCTCTACTCAGTTGACCTCCCGAGGCTGAGTGGACCCTGTTCCAGCCCTCGTATCACTCTTCAAATTTCGTGGCAGAGCCGGAAATCGAACCCGGGCCTCCGGGGGAGGCAGCTAATCACACTAACCACTACACCACAGAGGCGGACTGCACTTATAGTTATCTTGACATGAAAGTACATAGTAAAGGTCGGCTGTCTCGCCCAGTAAACTGCATGGCTAAAGTTTTATTGGTTTAGCTTCTTTGTTTCTTAAAATTTTCTTTGTACCTGTTCATTTTTCTTTTACACCTTTGCACACATCCCTTTAAAGACCATCACAATGTGATTAATGTACCCCTTTTCATTCTATTCCTTGTATTCCTTCTAATAAGGTAATTATTAATCCATTGATTCCTTTAATTCTTTCTTACATCATTCTTGTAGATTTCTTTGCTGTTTCATTTATGTGTTCATTTCTCTCTCATCTATATATATAAAATAACATGTCCTGACTGACTGATTCATCATCGCCGAGCCAAAAACACTGGACATAATGAATTGAAATTTTGAGGATACATTTATATTACAATGTAGGTGCTCGCCAAAGAAGAATTTTTTGATATTCAGTCGGTAAGGGGGTGAAAAGGGGGGTGAATTTTTGAAATGAGTGTATCTATATCTCAAAACTTTAAATGTTTACAGATGTAAAAATTGGTATTTAGAATCTCCTTTAAAGCTAAAGGAACACACACTTTTTCGTTTTTGGAAAATCCCAATGGGAGGGGTGAATAGGGTGAAAAAACAGTTGAAAGCCTTTAATGATGGTACTTATATCTCAGAAACTGAAGATTTTTTTTTTCCTAGTTGCTTTACGTCGCACCGACACAGATAGGTCTTATGGCGACGATGGGACAGGGGAGGGCTGGGAGTGGGAAGGAAGCGGCCGTGGCCTTAATTAAGGTACAGCCCCAGCGTTTGCCTGGTGTGAAAATGGGAAACCACGGAAAACCATTTTCAGGGCTGCCGACAGTGGGGTGCAAACCTACTTCTTCCGAATACTGGATACTGGCTGCACTTAAGCGACTGCAGCTATCAAGCTCGGTCTGAAGATATTACAGACCTGAAATTTGTATTTGGGATCTCCTTTAAAAATAAACACTCTTTTTTTTTTTTTGAAAATCCAAATAATGCGGGGGGGGGGGTGAAAAGGCGGGTGATTTTTTAAAATGAGTGTGTGTATATCTCAAAACTTTAAAAGCTTACAGGTGTAAAAATTGGTATTTAGAATCTCCTTTAAAAATAAAAAAAACATGCATTTTTTTTTCTTTTTGGAAAATCCCAATAGGAGGGGTGAAAAAAGGTGGAAAAGCGGTTAAATGCCTTTAATGAGGATACTTATATCTAAGAAACTGAAGATATTACACAGCTGAAAATTGGTATTCAGGATCTCATTTAAAAATAAAGAAACGCGTATTTGTTTCTTTTTGGAAAATCCTATTAATGGGGCTTAAACGGGAGTGACAAATTGGGGTGAATTTTTAGAAAGATTGTAACTACAGTATATCTCAGAAACGTAAAATGTTGCAGATGTAAAAACTGGTATTTGGAATCTCCTGTAAAAGTAAAGAAACATAGGTGATTTGTTTTTGGAAACTCCACATAAGGGGAACTAAAAAGGGGGTGTGATATTTTAAATTGAGCATTTCTACAGTATATCTCACAAACGTAACATGTATCAGAAGTGAAAAATGGTATTTTTTTAAATCTCTATTACAAGTAAAGAAACATGTAGTTCTTGTTTTCGGAAAGAAAAAACACTAGGTGAGGGGGGGGGGGGGGTAAAAGTGACTGAAAATGGGGTTGAATTATTTTAATTAGGATACTGATATCTCAAAAACTGAAGATGTTAGAGACGTGAAAATTGGTATATGAAATCTCCTTTAAAAATAAATACGCAGTTTTTGTTTTCGGAATTCCACGTAAAAGGGGGGGAATTGAAAAGTTAGTTGAAATATTTTTATGAAGATACTATTATCTCAAGTACGAAAGATTTTGCAAGAAATACGTAGTATTTGTTTTTGGAAATTCACTTAAAGGGGGGAGGGAAATTTCTTTCAGATATTTCATATGATCTGTCACTTTTTTTAAATGTTTATTATTCAGTCTTCCTCATTTTGTTGAGTTTTTAAGCTAGTACTGCCTTTACTGGATAATAATCTGAATCTCAATTTGATCCTCTGTATTTCTCATTTTGATTCACTGTTCCATAGCCATTGATTAGGGAACAGTCCCATATGTTCATAATTGTGTGATCAGTTTTACAACTCCATGAGGATTAGATAGGCCTACCCAAAGTTTTCCAATGCATTATTTTATGTAGAAATTAGATAATCTTGACATATTTCACAAGTAAAATCCCAGTACCATAGTGCTGCCCTGATATATCTAATAGACTTTCCTTTCCTTCTACTTTTGCATTAAATTTTACGAATACATTTAAGCCATACCTTTTGTCAAATGCTCTTTCTACCTTTTAATTCAATTGTTCCTTTACTGATCCTTCTTTCACCCCCTGTGTGTGGGGGACGCAGACAAAGAATACACCCACGATATCCCCTGCCTGTTGTAAGAGGCCACTAAAAGGGGCCCCAGGGGCTTTCAACTTGGGAGCATGGGGGGCTAGCAACCATGGGGCCCTTAACTGAGTCCTGACATTGCTTCCACTTACTTGTGCCAGGCTCCTCACTTTCGTCTATCCTGTCCGACCTACCTTGGTGAACTCTTGTTCTTTTCCGACCCCAATGGTATAAGAGCATTCGAGGCCTAGGGAGTCTCATTTTCGCGCCCTTCGTGGCCCTTGCTTTTCTTTGTCCATTACTTCATTTTTCGAAGTGACAGATCCCTTCGTTTTTCTCTCTGTCTACCCCCTGTGAGTGGGGGACGCAGACGAAGAATACACCCATGATATCTCCTGCCTGTCGTAAGAGGTGACTAAAAGAGGCGACCAAGGGATGATTCTATTAGAATCATGAAACTACTTGTGATTAGTAATATCACGCGGAGAACACCATGGATCACCTTTACTTGGGAGTAGTCCGACTCGTTGGCTGAATGGTCAGCGTACTGGCCTTCGGTTCAGAGGGTCCCGGGTTCGATTCCCGGCCGGGTCGGGGATTTTAACCTTCATTGGTTAATTCCAATGGCCCGGGGGCTGGGTGTTTGTGCTGTCCCCAACATCCCTGCAACTCACACACCACACATTACACTATCCTCCACCACAATAACACGCAGTTACCTACACAAGGCAGATGCCGCCCACCCTCACCGGAGGGTCTGCCTACAAGGGCTGCACTCGGCTAGCAATAGCCACACGAAATTAAAAAAAACTTGGGAGTAGTACCACTATGTTAGGTACACAATAGGTTTGTGATTAGTAGCAGCAGAGAGTGGTTTACTGTGGGTTTCCAGTATCCGTGATGAGTACTGTTGTGAGAAACGCCATGGGTCTGGGCGTTGCCTGTGATAAGTACCCACTATATAAAGAACACCTCGGGAATACCAGCGCCCGTGATTAGTACACCTAGGTGAGGAACACGATAGGTCTGCGTTACCTGTGCGACGTACAATACTTGTGAGTAGTACCATAATGTGTGGAACACCATGAGTCTACGCTACTTTTGATTAGTACCGCAACATAACAAATACCGTGGTTCTACGTTACTAACTATAAGTACCATTATGAGGGGCCGTTGACCTGGATTTTGGACCCCTTGAGACAACAAGCATCCTCAATTCAGGATTGCACTTTAGAAGCAGTCCTTTGGTCAGTAATACTATTGTTTATGATAGTTTCTGGGTTGGATCCACTGATTGTTTTAAATTCATATTCATCCATCCATTCATTCTTCATCACATTTTTTATTCTCGTCAGTGGATGATTTTGAACTTTTAAATTGTCGTTATATTTCGTACCATTAGGGGCCGATGACCTAAATGTTAGGACCCTTTAAACAACAATCATAATCATCATCATCGATCCTTCTTTCTGTTCATTTGAAACTAATTGTATTCATATTTCCTCCATAATTTCTGATTTAATTTTTTTTTTTTTTTTAATTATTGCTTCCAATTCCATTAAACTTTGTCTGAAAATTCTTGATATTACAGAAGGTTGTTCGGGATCCCTGGGGACAATGTTTGAAGGGTAATTAGCTTATGAAAAGCCATATCTTCACCAACGATCATGCTTACTTGGAAAGCCAGCAATTTTAGCTATAGCCCGACAATGTAGTTGCCATTGCAGCAGACTTATTTCGCAGAGCTAGCATGTCTACCTTATCCCAATCCTCCTGACAAGCTTTACAGAGGCCATTGATAGTGCATGGACGTCTATTTTCTAAGGCCCTTTTTAGGAGTCCAAATGCACTGAAGTCCAAGGGTGACTCATCGGGTGCCTTTACCGGAATGTCAAAAAAGGAATCACACGGATTCGCGCTTCTATCTCCATTCTCTCTAAGAACAGATGAGTTGAACAAGAGGTGGGGCTGGTTGCGTTATCTTAATGTATCCATACCTGACTTTTTGCCTTCCAATGCAGTGCTGGAGTATCTGTGTTGTAAATGGGTGTTAAAACCCTTGGCTGATAGTGTGTAGTGTTCACCTTTACATTTCTAGCAACACGGCGAATAGTTAACTTGCCATTGTACCAGTATTTAGCGATGATCATGAAACCCCTTGGAAAACTTCCCTAGCATTCTTTAGACAATGTTTAATAAAAAATTTAAAAATTGTCTCTAGGACGGTAGGGTTTGTTACATTCACAAAGGTACACACATGCTTCATCTAATGTCACCACATTTTTCCATCTGTCCCCTGCCAGATAGCCCTCATACAGCTTTCTTTTGTTACTGTGACGTTTCAAAATGTTACGAGGCAACAGCTTGTGAACTTGGCGCTTATGCCGCTTTTCTAATTACAGGTCCTTGTTGATTCTGGTGTTAGCTGTTGAAACTGATATCCCCAACTTACGTGCAGTAGTCTTTTGGGGGGCAGGGTTACCGGCTGTGACAGAGGTCTTCACTTTCCTCACCACGTCTGGTGTACGGTTGGTGGCTGGCCTCTGGAATTAAGACCAGTCGGCCTTTGCCTTTTTTATTCAATACAGCACTGATCCCATTCTTTGATATCAAGAAATCATGCTTCTTGCACACTCCTTGTATTGCAGAATAGCTATATTTAGCATTGGAAATAGCTGTTATGTGACCCTCCCAGTAAGGTTCAATCTGTTTCGGCATCGTTGCAGCTAATGTCACGAAACTCTGCACATACGTTCTCAGTACTGACATGAATCATCACTCCCTGTTTTGACATGGTCAAGTTGATTACATCGCCACCAGCGGCCTTCAAACTCGTCACCAGCGATCCCGAATGACTTTCTATATGGGGCGTGATGGCAGAGTGCCATTGCCACTTACTTCTCACCAAGGCGGCCATGGTTTGGTTCTCGGCCAATGGATATGGGATTTTTGAAGTGAAATGTCACATCCTTGTTGTGCAGACTCCACTTAAAGCTGGAAGTCCTTTAGCTATATTATTATTATAGGCTTCTTTCCTTACTTGATATTAAGTTCAAAGAAACATTTTCTTTCCTTTATAATCCACTAAATGATGTACTGTAATATGTACATTGATCTGTCTATCTCTGTTTTTGCCCTCTTATTTCCTGCAATCCAACAATGCCATATCCATATATGATGGTTTTTTTTTTTTTTTCTCTAACTTACTTGGTTTGTACTGTATATTGCTCATATTTACCTTCTCATATTTACCAGATCATGTGCCTTTTTTTAACTTTTGATTATTATAAACTTTTTAATTTTATTTGTCCTTAAATGCGGACTGTCAACAAGGTCTCATGGTGTAGATCCTGCCAAGTATGAAGTTGTCTGCCTCATGAGGGTATTCTTAGAAATAGTTAACAATGAATATGTAATTTCAACTTCTTGAAATTGGTGTTTCCTGATATATGGGTACAAAATGAGTTGAAATATAATATTCAATTATTTTTTCAGGCAAAAGATACACACAATGTGGATATAACATGGGATCAAGATGTTGAAACTATTTTAACAGATGGATATATTGTACAGTTTGGAGCTCGCTCTATCAAGTATGAAGTAGAACGACGTGTTGTTAATCAGCTTGCTGCTGCACATGAACGAGGAATAGTAAGAAAGAATTGTTCTGTCCATATAAGTGTTGTTTGGTCCCAAGACAAAGACATTGGCCAAAAATCTGATGGTCTTCTGAAGTTAAGAGTACGGATGCCTGGAGTAAAGGATTTTGTTGATTTCACCGAAGAAGATTTTGTTGTTAATGTCAGTGCTGTGCGTTTATGATCACTGGACCAAACACTAGATACCAGACAGTAGATATTTTATTGCACTCAGTGAAATTACTTGGTAATTTGTGAAGCACTCAAAAGAAAATGACGAGGGATTAGGAAAATCCCATGTATAGTGTACATGTAACTGTATATATTTAAATACTATTTTAAAAATGAAAGTTCTAATTTGTGTTCTGTAATTTTTGTAATTCTTATAAAACTTTTAGTTGTAAATTTTGTCATGCCTGAGTTGGCAATCCTAATAAATATGGCTAAGATTTAATGTGCAAGAAGGAAGAAAATGCATGTGCTTAAGGGAACAAGGGAGCAAGCTTATTTCTTATACCTAACTATACTAACATTGGTACACATTTCTCAAAAATTAATTGTTTAAATTGAACCACATTAACACATGCATAAGTTGTCATATTTTCTTCAAAATGTATTACATTTGACAGTAGCATTGCTATTACAATAGAAATTCATAGAATATGTGACCTAAAATAATGCCTTCTTTAAATAGCTAAATATTTTTCACATTTTTTGTTTAACATAATTACAGTACACTCTAATGAAAATATTAATAACTAATCTCTGTATAAGGTTTTATTGCCATAGATATAATTGTTTCAGAGAAACTTGCACCTAAAGCTGAATATTTCATGCTTTCGGAAAAATGCATTTGAAGTTTGTCATACGATTTGTTCAGCTTACATTAATACTTAAAACTGGCAAATTCCATAGCTGTCATAGCGGATTTCTGTATCCTCCGACTTATGTTTGGAAGTCCTCTTTTGAATTCTAGCCTCTTTTTGAGATTTGTAGAGCACCTTTCTCAGTCTCTTGCACCCTCACCTTGTTTATTGACAGAAGTGCATTCTTCATGTTCACCCCTTGTTCAATGCTCATATCACTGAAAACTTCCGTCCTACTGACCGACCCATTATTGAAACATCACTACATCCTTGACACCAATTTTTAGGGTACTGAGGCCCACCAATTGTGTTAAGCAAGTGTTCCCACACACAGTTATTGAAGCTTTTGTTGGGATTTTGAGTTCTCCCATGGAAGCATTTTAGCAAGAAAGCTTTTGCTAGCCACATCCCTATAGATAGGTCTTGAAACGTCTGTTGACCTTGGTAAGGGATCATCATGTCTATATTCATCACCAGTTACATATTTACACCATGGCTCAGGGCTCTTTGGACAATGACAGGGGTCCTCATCTGTAGAGATCTTGTGAAAGACGGTGGCCCACACAGCTTTTCTCATTTCCTGGTATACCGGTATCTATTTTTTTTTTTTTTTCAATTTGGTTTACATCACACGGACACAGATATGCCTTACGGCGATGATGGAATAGGGAAGGAAGCAGCTGTGGCCTTAATTGAGGTACAGTCCCATCATTTGCCTGGTGTGAAAACGGGAAACCACGGAAAACAATCTTCAGGGCTGCCAACAGTGGCGTTCGAACCCACTATCTCCTGGATGCAAGCTCACAGCTGCGTGCTCCTAACCACACAGCCAACTCGCCCGGTGGTATATCTATGAACTATATACTTATTCTTATTATTAAACTTCCTTATTCTGCACATATTCAGGGTCTGTATGAATAAAAATAAAACTATAAGATTGCTTCCTCAATTCAAGCTTCTCCTTCAAATAACTAAGACAAGTAGACCGTAAACAGAACGCTGAAATTATCTTCAACTGTTACTTACACTTGTATAACACCAGGGTAACCAACATGAAAAGCAGTGGTCAAAGAATAAGAGTAAAGCCAAAGAAAGCCTGCTGTAGCTGTGATAAACACACCTGAATGAACAACAGACAGAACGGGGTATGGCATAAATGCCATTGTCTATAATCCTACGAGTATGCAGCAAACGTACAAAACCCATGCATATTCGTATTCAGGGAGGACTGGTGTATAACTTAATGCAATAAAAAATGTTTATATTTTGAGAGATTTTCACTTTACTCCTTAAGAGCAAAAAAGGTTGTTTTTTCCCTTTTTTTTTTTAAATTACCTGACTTGAAACTAAAAGAAGTACCCCTAGTCAGTGAATGATTAACTGTGGCAGTGAACCACAGATTTTGCACTTGAACTGACATTGTAATCTTGTGATTATTCTCACCAGTACAGGCAATTCAGGTTAACAGACTGTCTTCTTGCACAGCAAGTACTGCTGTTAACTACAATACCTAAAGCCTGTTGTTTAAAGGAGCACAATGAGTTTAATTGCATATTGAAAATGTGCATTTAATCCTGCAAGTATTCAGTCTAGCATGTTAACAACACACAATATACTTTCAAGTTCGAGCTGTTCAGAGTCTTCAAGTGTCTTCAGTGTCTCAAAAATTTTATTAATTAGGTACTTTAAAACTTATATTTACATTTAAATGCATGTGAATTGTAGAAACTGTTTTATTATGTCTTCTTTTGAAAGACTAAAATAGATTTATTTTTAATTTATTTAATTGATTTATTTATTGCTTCTGTCAACTGTTGTTTTGTTTTGTCCAGCTTGGAAATGTACTGAGAGAGGGAACATTAGCATTGGTGAAGAGGCTTTAAGTGCAGTTGAGTAGTGGAAAGGAACAAACAAGTGAAAAATCCAAGTCATGTATACAGTAGAAAGATAGGACCATAAATAGAAAATAGATCTCAGAGAATTAGAGTAGGTGAAGCTTTATCTGACCCTGTAATAATTAAGAGGGGAATTCCTCAAGGCAGTATTATCGAACTTTTGTTTTCTTATATATATAAATGATATGAGTAAA
The DNA here is from genome assembly GCF_040414725.1 of Anabrus simplex. Lineage (NCBI taxonomy): Eukaryota > Metazoa > Arthropoda > Insecta > Orthoptera > Tettigoniidae > Anabrus > Anabrus simplex. The sequence continues at coordinate 625,324,278 of NC_090266.1, read as the reverse complement.
GGAGTGGAATCGGAGGTAAGGCTTTTTGCAGATGATGTTATTCTCTATAGAGTGATAAATAAGTTACAAGATTGTGAGCAAATGCAACGTGACCTCAAATGTTGTGAGATGGACAGCAGGCAATGGTATGTTGATAAATGGGGTTAAAAGTCAGGTTGTGAGTTTCACAAATAGGAAAAGTCCTCTCAATTTTGATTACTGCGTTGATGGGGTGAAAGTTACTTTTGGGGATCATTGTAAGTATCTAGGTATTAATATAAGGAAAGATCTTCATTGGGGTAATCACATAAATATGATTGTAAATAAAGGGTACAGATCTGTGCACATGGTTATGAGCGTGTTTAGGGGTTGTAGTAAGGATGTAAAGGAGAGTGCATATAAGTCCCTGGTAAGACCCCAACTAGAGTATGGTTTCAGTGTATGGGACCGTCACCTTGATTCATGAACTGTAGAAAATACAAAGAAAACAACTTGATTCTTTGGGTTATATACGGCAAAACAATAACGTTACAAAAATGTTTCAAAGTTTGGGCGGCTAAGACTTGGAAGAATGAACACGTGCTGCACGACTAGGTGGTATGTTCCGAGCTGTCAGCGGAGAGATGGCGTGGAATGACATTAGTAGACGAATAAGTTTGAATGGCGTTTATGAAAATAGGAAAGATCACAATATGAAGATAAAGTTGGAATTCAAGAGGACAAACTGGGGCAAATATTCATTTATAGGAAGGGGGGTTAGGGATTGGAATAACTTACCAAGGGAGATGTTCAATAAATTTCCAATTTCTTTGAAATCATTTAGGAAAGGGCTAGGAAAGCAACAGATAGGGAATCTGCCACCTGGGCGACTGCCCTAAATGCAGACCAGGATTGATTGATTGATTGATTGATTGATTGATTGATTGATTGATTGATTGATTGATTGATTGATTGATTGATAAACGTGATGACAGGTCAGTGTAGGAAGAGGAGTTGAAGACAAACATAAAAATACATATGAACAAGGATAATCTCTGCATCTTCATAAATTTCCATCTTCACATTAATGGACCTCCTCATTAATCCCAGTTATTCTAAATCTGTTTTTCAACCCCTGACAAGCTCGTTTCTACCTCCCATCTTCATGAAGATGCAGAGATTGTATGTGTCCTTTTATATTTTCATGTTTGTCCTTGTCTCCTGTTGCTCCCTCTTCTTCCACTGGCCTGTTATGAGGTTTATCTTATTATGTATTCCTACCTTCCTAAACATGACTTCATTAGACACTCATTTATTCTTTTCAATTACTTATATTGATGTCTTGGATTCTTTTCCTCTGCACGCGCGTGTGTGTGCAGGTTTTTTTTTTTTTTTTTCCTGATCTATTACTACCTTATCAAATTTTAACTTCGTCTCCAGTTTCCTGTATTTGCTCAGTTTTCTCTTTATCCTCCTCTTCCCACATCACGACTGGAAATCAGTCAGAATGGCCTATTGATGTGTGTTGAAGCCCAACTTTCCTATGAAATTGGGAAACTGAAACAAGCCTGTGAAGATACGGATGTGGTCGCCTGCTTAACATATTTCTGAGTAATTATCTTCTTCCAATAAATTCACTTCCATCTGTGGGTGTACTTCTGACGACTGAATGAACCAATTGTAGTATGGTATAAGCATCCACAGAGATTGCGCAGAGTTATTGGAGGAGGGTATGGTTGTGCTGGATGGAATTTTTTTGCTTGTTCTGGCCTCTTCACATCTGGGTCATTCCCCTTCAGATTGACAACAGCAGGATGGTCCAGCACCAAACTGAATGGTCATGAGCAAATAAGATAGAGTTTGAGGGATGTTCCACCATTCAACACATTGTAAAATATATTAAATTATAAGAAGACTGGTTTTGACTCCGTTGGAGTCATCAGTTCTTGTTGAAAATCAAATCAAGGGGAATCTGATAACAGTCATCATCATAAAAAATTATGTACCTAAAGGAGATTGCATGGAAGCACATCAATGGCTTGCAAGACATTACCTTAAAATGTAACGTACACATGGCAAGCAGCGCTTGGAACTTAAAAAGTTCGTAGTTCTGGCTTAAACTGTCTTGTGTTCATGGAACACGGAACACTGGAAACACATGCACTGGTTGAAAATATGTACAAACACGACACAAACACTTACAATGATATGAAACCTTGGCTCTCTAAGAGCGTTTTTGGACTTGACAGTCCTGTTTCTATCTGAAAAAAACGGAATGAAATACACACACATTGAACATAATGTACAAAGACATAGTTCTGGCCTAAACTGTTGCGCATTCATGGACACGGAACACTGGAAACACATGCACTGGTTGGAAACGCACACATACGATGTGAAACCATTGGCGTTTCAAGAATTTAAAGTTCTTGGTTTTAGTTTACATAATCTTGCAGTGTTTTGGGATAGATGGAATAAACTTATTAGTAGAAATTTATTAGTAGAAAACCAGCAAGTTCTAAATGTTTTCATTGTCAAACATATTTTCATTTCAACTATGTCATATATCAAGTTGTTTGAATCAGGGCCAGCAGTCAAGTTCCGTGTTCCACAAACACAGGGTAGTAATTCTAAATTAGACCCAAGATCTTTCTTAAATACTAAGCATCTCAAGCCAATGTATAATTTCAGCTGATTACCAAACGTTTCGTGTGATTGTGTGGTTATAATAGTCAACAAGCTTTGTTTATTTTTTAAAAGTTCACATATTCCAGTTGATTGTGGCAAGACCACTTGACAAGTCTATGCCGAGTTGTACAAACATACTACAGCATTTTTACTCACATCCAAGAACATTAAAGTGCCATGTGTTTCATAACTTTCAATCAGTATGTATATTCTCAACTACGATAGTGCTTTTGTTTCCAATAGATTGAAACAAGACCAGCAGTTCTATTCTGTGTTCCACGAACACATGACAAATTTTTGAAACTAAAACCAAGAACTTTTAATTCTTGAAACGCCAATGGTGTCATATCGTATATGTGTGTTTCCAACCAGTGCATGTGTTTCCAGTGTTCCGTGTCTATGAATGCGCAACAGTTTAGGCCAGAACTATGTCTTCGTACATTATGTTCAATGTGTGTGTATTTCATCCCGTTTTTTTTTTCAGATAGAAACAGGACTGTTAAGTCCAAGAACGCTCTTAGAGAGTCAAGGTTTCATATCATAAGTGTTTGTGTCGTGTTTGTATATATTTTGAACAAGTGCATGTGTTTCCAGTGTTCAATGTTCCATGAACACAAGACAGTTTAAGCCAGAACTAAGAACTTTTCAAGTTCCAAGCGCTGCTTGCCATGTGTAAGTTACATTTCAAGGTAATGTCTTGCAAACCATTGATGTTTCCATGCAATCTCTTTTAGGTACATAATTTTTTTTTAATGATGATTATTATCAGATTCCCCTTGATTTGATTTTCAACAAGAACTGATGATGACTCGAAGGAAGTCTAAACTGGTCTTCTTTTAATTTAATATATTTTACAATGTGTTGAATGGTGGAACATCCCTCAAACTCTATCTTAATAGTTAAACGTCAACACGGAAATAAAGATCATGACCTACGATGGTCATGAGAAAGCGTGTCCAAGGTTTGTGGATTGAGACCTGTCATTGTCATAGTGCGCTCAAACTGGTCTTTGTAGCACATCATACGGGCTCCACGAGGATTGGTGCTGGAACGAAGTTCACCATACAGGATTTGGCGTGGAAATCTGGTATATTACTCATCCTATAGACATATCCAATCCATCTAAGCTGATGACCAATGATGGACGATTCTGTACTCTTGTCATGTGTTTTCTCAAGAACAGCAATGTTGGTGACATTGTCTTCAGTTTTGATCCTAAGGATGGATCAAAATTCTTGTTTGTGGAAGAGCTCTAGCTTTTTCAAGTCACATCTGTCAAGGGTCCATGTTTCTAAACCATACAGCAATGTTGTGATAACAGCAGCGTGGTACACCATGAGCTTCGTGTTCACAGTCAGGTCTTTATTCATGAACACCCGGTGAGATAGTCATCCAAATGATTCATGGGCAGTACCAATTTTCCTCTCCACATCTTGCTAACAATTACACTGCAGAGAAAAGTGGTCTACCTGCTCCACTGGAGTATTTGAGATGGAGATGTTAAATGTGGAAGGGTTGTGCCAGGACCTTGGTCATTTGAACGTTAATGGTAAGACCAAAATGATCACATGCACTCTTGTAGCAGTTAACTGGATATTGCAATTCCTCTGGTGTAAGTGTAGGTGATGCAGCCTCATCTGCATACAGCATTTTGGTTACCTTCATAACCTGCGTGAACCTCCAAGAGCGAAGTCTAGCTAGGTTGAAAAGTCCTCCATCAAAACTATATGTAACCACCACACCTGGGTTATTCATGGATGATTCATACAATATGGTAGCCAAATATAATGCAAATAGTGCTGGAGCAAGCACCCAGCCTTGTTTCAGTCCAGGAGTAATAGGAAATTCATCTGAGATTCAATTCTGATGGCAAACCTGCCCAGTCATGCCATCATGGAGGGCCTGAACCAGATTAACAAAACGCTGAGGCCAGCCAAAGTGTTTCAGCACTCCCCACATAGCAGTTTTTTGAATTGATTCAAATGCCATTTCCAGATCATAAAAGACTAAGAACAGAGGACTCTATTGCTCTTTGCATTATTCTGAAGTTTGCCTTATACAGAAAATCAAATTAGTTGCGATTCTGAAAATTCAAAGCCCACACTGGGATTTTCGGAGGACTCTCTGAGATAACCTGGAGGTAGTTAAGCAAAATTCTTGTGAGAATTTTCCCTACAATAGGTAGTAGCAATATACTGTGATACTTGCCACAAACACTGTGATCACCTTTCTTGAAGATTGTGATGATGGTGGCATTTCTTAGTTCACCAGGTACTTATCTGACTTCTCAAATTTTGAGGATGAGAATGGAAATACATGTTTTAAGGGATTGGCCACTGGCTTGAATTAAGTCTGGAGGGGTGTTATCTGGACCAGTTGCTTTCTAGGTTTGTCAGTTGAGAGCTACACAGATTTCTTGGTAAGTTGGTGGAACTGCCAACCACAGTTGTTCAGACAGCTGAGGTACATCACAGAGAAAGTTTTCATCAGCAGTGGGAAGACTATTTAGAAGGGTGGAGAAATGCTCTTTCCAGTGTTCCAGGATTTCATGGCAGTCGGTATTAATCTTAGAGCTGTCAGCACTTTGCAGTAAAGAGCGGGATGGACCATACAACTCTTTTATTCCTGCATAAAAGTTCCTCGGTCCCTTGCGTCAAATAGTCTCCGAAGTTCCTGAGCTTTCTGTTGCCATCAGCTATCCTTATTTTCTCATATCTTTGACATTTAATGTGATCATTTAAAAAAAACTGAAACAAGACACCAATACTGCAAGCTTTGAAACCCCAACCTCCCCGTAATTGTATAATAAGTACATTTATTTTAAAGGAATAGAAGTGTCAGAGTTATGGACAGTGCAGCATAATTTCAGGTGGTATTCATTGTTGCTCATCCCACCAAGGGACACAGAAATCTTGGTGTTGCAAATGATATAATGAACATCAAAATCAGTCCAGGTTTTCTTTATGCATGTGTCTCCTATGGTCATCAAATCAAATTATGCTTCCCCAGCATTCATTGTAGATAAACCAGACAGTTCCCCATGTATGGTAGTGGATTACCATAAGTTGAACTGTAGAATTATCTCTGCATACCCAGTTCCTAAACTTCAAAACGCATTCACTCACTTTGCTAACACAAGGTATTTTTCTGTTCCAGATTTTAATTCTAATTCTGCATTCCATCAAATATCTCTTGATGCAGCTAGTCATAAGTTAACTGCTTTCATTACACCTACTGGATTATATCAATTTACTAAGGTTTGGCCTTAATTTAGGCTCCCAAATCATGCAACGCCTGATTGATCACTTTTTTGCTGATATAAAGTTTGAATTTGTTTATCCATATATTGATTACTTTTTAATTTACAATCCCGATTTTGAATCCCACATGCAACATTCTACTGAAGTTTTGACGTGTTTGCTCTCTGCTAACCTCACTGTAAACCCTTCCAAATTTTTTTGGGCTAGAACTTCTGTTAAGTTTCTTGGTCGTATATCTGCAGAAGGTATTTCAGTAGACCCCGACTGTACGGCTGCTATTCATCAAATTTTTCATCCTAAGAATCTAAAGCAATTATGTTCATTTCTGGGAATGGTTACCTTTTAAATAAATTAATTCCCAAATTTTCTCAAATCACTGAGCCTTTAAATCTTTTTAAAATCCCTGCGGTTTGGGAACGCACATGTAGAATACACCCGCGGTATCGCCTGCCTGTCGTAAGACCCCTTAAAAGGGGCGACCTAGGCACGGACATGGATTGCAGTTTGGTACGTGTTGGACCCCCTGTGGGTGGGAGGGGCTGAATACATTCGCAGGTACCGAGCTCGATAGCTGCAGTCGCATAAGTGCGGCCAGTATCCAGTATTCAGGAGATAGTAGGTTCGAACTCCACTGTTGGCAGCCCTGAAAATGGTTTTCCGTGGTTTCCCATTTTCACACCAGGCAAATGCTGGGGCTGTACCTTAATTAAGGCCACGGCTGCTTCCTTCCCACTCCTAGCCCTTTCTTGTCCCATCGTCGCCGTAAGACCTATCTGTGTCAGTGCGATGTAAAACAACTAGCAAAAAAAAAAAAAAACATTCGCAGGTACTCCCTGCGTATCGTAGAAGGCGACTAAAATGGTCACGTGGCCAATGCCCCCTCTTTATATATATATTCTTTAGGGTTAATTGTAGACCGATTCAGAATTCTCGATGTGCGTGCTGCTCGGAAATGGGTCTCCTACATGTGCAATTACGCTCGAAAGCCTGCGCAGTGGCCACCCAGGGATCGGCGGGTGGGGGTGTCATGTACCCCTGCAGTAGTATCCGCCTAACACAGGTTCCCGCACAGCCGAATGCCAGAAGGACGTAATATTATTGTTTGTTTTTATTTTTTCACTATATTTAGTTCTGTGTACACACTGTGGGGTACATGTTATTGTGGGTGATTGGAGGAAGGGAGTCCTAGTGCTCATTGCCTCAGTCATCCCGTATTAAGCATCTCCAACATCGGACCCCGGCAATGCCGGCTACGACCAGATGGATATTGCCTTGGCTGCTTGGTTCAGCTACAGATACCCCTGATCGGAGTGGGTGGCATTCAGGAAGGATAATTTCGCGCATGGCGTCGAAACCACTTTCGCCTGCCTCCTCGGGTAGTTCGCTGCCCAAGTCCTTAACATTTGATTCCCTAAGGGGGCAACGCTTTGGGAAAAAGCGTAGCATATTAGTCTGGGTTCCAGCTTCCCTAGGTTCCTGGTTGCTACCAGAACTGATGGGCAAGATTTCAAGCTGGTCAAATAGATTCTTTTCAGGTGACACATCGAAGATGTATACGGTGAACTTGAGGATCTTAAGAAAATGCGCGATGGCGGTTTGCTTCTGAAGACGAGGACTGCGCTCCAAGCAGATCGGTTGCTTAAGTGCGACCACTTGGCGAAATCCCCATCAAAGTAGAAGAGCACAAAACCTTGAATCTGGTTCGTTGAGTTATTTTCCACCGTGATCTCGTTCTGAACTCTGACGAAGAATTGATGGAAGACGTGAATTACCGTAGCGTGACACACGTGAGGCGCATCACGCGCAAAGTCAACGGTGAAGACGTTGCCACGGGTATCTTCATAGTCTCTTTCAAATTGTCAGTGTTGCCAGAGAAGGTCAAGGCAACAACCTATTGTTGCGATGTGAGGCCGTACATCCCGCCTCCTATGCGATGCTATCAGTGCCAGAGATTCGGACACATGGCATCTCGTTGTTCGAATCCATCTACACTAGTGTCCAGAAGTTAAGCATAATCACTAAACGAGGCCATACCGCCTGATAGGAATGTCAGACGGATTGCTGAACAAAAGGAAGCTGAATCACACACCATATGTCACACAACTTGTCCAAAAAACAGTGTCAGAAAGGTTCTGATGGCTAAGGTACAACTTTGACAACGACTAACAAAACTTGGCAATCTCTTCCACAACAAAGTATGCTGTTAATAGGGTGTATGGTTACCCCTAACGGCCACACATGCTTCACAGCGACGTGGCATGCTATCACAATATGGTCCAAGAGCTCTTGTGGCAGTCGATCCCATTCCTCCGAAGGGGCAATGCGAAGGTCTTGGAGGGTCCTTGGTGAAGGCTGACGGGATGCAATTCGCCTCCCCAATGCATCACAGGCATGTTCTATAGGATTCAGATCCGCAGACCTCGCTAGCCAGTCATTGCAATGAATGTCTTCCCCAGCCAGAAAATCATCCACCAGAGCAGCGCGATGCGGTCGGGCATTATCGTCCATTAAGAGGAAGTCTGGACCGACCGCACCTCTGAAGAGTCGAACATGTGCTCTCAGTACCTCATCCCTGTATCTCCGAGCGTTAAGTGTTCCTCGGACCACCCGTACGGCCATTCAACATGATGCCGCCCCACACATGACGCCACCACCACCATACTGGTACCGTTCCACGATGTTCCTGTGGTTGTATCGGCTACCCGGTTCTCTTCAGATGAATGTGCGACGGGAGTCGTTCTGCAAGCTGAATGAGATTCATCTGTGAAGAGCACATGCCTGCATCCATTCATGGTCCAGTTTCGATGTTGACGGCTCCACAGTAAACGGGGCCGTCTCTGTGCTGGAGTGAGCGGAACGCACACCGCTGGACGTCGGGCAAACAGCCCTGATGTTCTGAGCCTCCGGTAAACAGTTTGCCGGGAAACGGCAATCCCTGAGTAGGCTGTAAGCTCCGCCGACAATTGTCTTGCAGGTGCACTCCGATTTCGTCGGGCGGTTAAGGCCAGATACCGGTCCTGCTGTGGGGTGGTTACCCTTGGTCGACCTGGTACTGGCCTACGACTAACATCTCCTGTGTCTCAAAATCGTCTCCAAAGCCCGCAAATGAAACTTTGTGGCACATTCAAGGATACGGCGACTTCGGTCTGTGTCTGGCCTGCTTTCAGGAGGCCGAGAATTCTACCCTGCAAAACGGGGTCCAAATGGCGCCGTTGTGCCATTATGTTGTCACGTTCACCACGAGGCTACACTCCGCACACTATAACAGGGCAAACACGACTGAGGGGAATATGGGACGTAGGCACTGGCTGTGTTCACCTTGCGGTTACGCCGCTAGTCAAAGCAGGGAACACTCCTTACCTATACAGAGTGAACACGTAAGGTTGGTAGATGCATATGTCTTGCGGTCTATTTCCTGTTGCCTTGCTTACTCGTAACTTATGCTCAAGTTTTGGACACTAGTGCATGTGTGGTGCGTGTGGAAGAGGTCATGGCGCGGAAGACTGCCCAACTCCATATAGGTGCGCTAATTGCCCTGGTCTTCATTCTCCTCGGGGTCGGAACTGTCCGGTATACCTGAGTGAGAAGAAGATCCAGGAGATTAAGATCCTGGATGGGCTTTCCTACCAGGAAGCGCGCCGTAAGTTTAATCCTCTGAATGCACCCGCTAATACACTAGACTTCAGCGTGATAGCAAAGTCTCTCCCTGGTTCATCATTTACAACTGGAACACCTTCCCCGAAGATCGCTGCGCCCAAGGCGACAGTTGCCCCTGTGAACAACGCCGCAAGGAGAAAGAGCTCGAAGGTGGGTTCATCCCAGCCTTCGACCACCAACAACCCTGTGCCAGCTAAGAAACCTACGCCGGCATAGCAGAGGAAAAAGACGATTTCACCTTCCGTCACGAGATCGGCGAAAGCCACGACGGCGGAGGCGGCATCGTCGACCAGTGCTGGGAAATCACCTCCCAGCCCGTCTAAACAAGAATCGCCGGCGGGAAAGAAGAGCACCCTTACAAGGCGTTCTTCGACCTCTCCTACGAATCGGCTCTCACGCCCTTCACCCGGAGGGTCTGAGTCTGCGCCAGCGGGTTTTCCTCCCGGAAAACCTGCGCACTCCCGTCGTAGAAAACCCCACCTCCGGACTACGTCGAAGAAATTCAAGACATGTATCACCTCGTCTGGTGACGGGGTGATGCATATGAAGCTTTTATCTCCATCTTCGGATGGGCATGTGAGTGTAGGTTACATAAAATTTCGCTGCTTCTAACCTAAACCTCAGAAGTCCACACCCACACTATGGCACTATTACAGTGGAATTGTAACGTTTACGATACGCGTCTTGCTGAGCTGCGCCAGCTCATTAGCGAGTATTCGGCGAGTATAGTCTGTATTCAGGAAACAAATTTCAGACCAGGTCATCATACGGTCTTGAGAAATTTTCGACTATACTCGACAGAACGACATTATGCTGACCGGGCTTCCGGTGGCGTGGGCATTTTTGTCCATTCTGATACCTACAGCGAAGAGATTCCACTAAGAACCCCACTGGAGGCTGTAGCAGTTCGCGTTCCGCTTCCTTTCATAGCAACAGTGTGTGATGTTTATTTACCACCAGGCCAGCCTCTTAACATAAATGATGTCTCTGATTCTATAGATCAGCTTCCACCTCACTTCCTCTTATTGGGAGATTTTAACGTCCATCACCCCATATGGGGCTCTGAAGCGCATTGTGCCAGGAGAAGGGAGTTGGAAACATTAGTAACAGAGCTGGACTTATGTATTTTGAACACAGGTGGACCAATGGACCAACTCATTTCAGTGTACGTTACGGCACATACTCTCGCATAGACTTAAGTCTATGCAGCCGAACGTTGGTTCCGTTGTTTCGGTGACAGTTACCATTTTCCCCTTATTCTTACTTTGTTGGAACAAAAATCCGTCGAGGCTCCTCCTCGATGTATTCTTAAACATCACATCCCTAGCTGTCTTTAACGACGAGACCAGGCGGACCGTAGGCAGCGAAATAACTTACATAACACAAGTTATCCTTGCTGCTGAGGAGTCCATTCCCTACTTCTCAGGGATTCTCTCCGAAAACTCGTTCCAAGTGGAACGAAGAAATTGCAGCATCTATCAAAGAACGCCGTCGCGCTTATAAATTTTATCGTAGGCAGCCTACTGTGGCCAACTTGGTAACATTTAAAAAACTCCACGCTGAGGCGCGAGTTTTCATTCGGCAAAGTAAGAAAGCTTCGTGGGAGAGATGTGTAGCGTCTTACTTATCCGGCGCTACAGTCCTTGAAGCACCTGGGCCTTGTCGATCACTTCTCTCCTCCAGTCGTCTCTCGAAGTGGTCAGCCTTCTCCAGTTCCGTATTCCTAGTCTTCTCAAGTCCGCCTCTATATCATCCAGTCATCGTAATCTTGGTCGTCCCACTGAGTGGCTTCCCTTGGGCTTGGTGCCTAACACCTTCCTTGGCACTCGCTGTTCCTCCATTCGCTGCACATGACCCAACCACCGTAATCTTCTAATCTTTATATCTATAGTTATTGACGGATTCTTATAGAGTTCATACAGCTCTTTGTTGGTCCTAATTCTCCAGCCACCTTTTTCGTATACTGCACCATACATCTTCCTCAACACTTTTCATTTCCCATGCAACCAAAGTATTTCTGATTTGCTGTGTAAATGTCCATGTTTCCGATCCATACATACCTATGACGTCACATACTCCATCGTCTCAAGTGTGGACTGAACTTCGACGTATTTCGGGTATCCAAGGATCATCTTCTGTAACGGTAATTCCCATTGCAGGCAGTATCGTCATTGAACCACTCTCAGTTGCTAACCGTCTTGCAAGTTATTTCGCGGATGTGTCTGGCTCCAGGAATTACCATCTTCCTCCCTCTGCAGCGCGAGGCAGAGTATCATCACCTTAGTTTTGCCACTCAAGCTTCAGAGGACTATAACGTGGCCTTTACGGAGTGGGAACTCCGCAGCGCCTTGGCGCTTTGCAAGGACACGTCTCCTGGGCCAGACAATGTCCATAACCAGATGTAGAAACACCTTAGTCGGGATAGTCAATTATACCTCCTTCGAGTGTTCAACCGAATCTGGATAGAGGGTGAGTTTCCGTCTCAGTAACGAGAGGGCATAGTCATTCCTTTGCTCAAGCCTGACAAAAATCCTAAGTATGCAGGAAGCTATAGACCTATTTGTCTCACTAACTGCTTATGTAAGCTGTCTGAGAGGATGGAAAATCGCAGACTTGTTTGGTGGAAATAAGGACTTTTGTCCGAGTACCAATGTGGTTTTCGAGCCGCACGCTCGACTACTAACCACCTGGTACGCCTGGAGAGTTCCTTCCATGATGCATTTCTCCGCAAACAACATTTGGTGGCTATTTTCGACTCAGAAAAGGCCTGAAGTAGATAGTTTTCACGAGTTCAGCCGCCGCCTCCACAGGCCCTCGGGAGAGGCCTCCGCCGCATTGACCTCAGGCAAGGTCATGACCACGTGCTCTTGTTTGTAAACAAAGCCACGTGCTTTTTGACAGCTGCCAGCGACCATCTTTAAACAACAGATCATGGTGCTGCCACCTTTACGGCACTAAACTTTATAGCTACCACCTTAGGCACGTAGTAGCGTGCAATTTGAAATTCCACGTGCTTTTTGACAGCTACTATCTTTAAACAACAAAGCATCGCCAACCTCGGTGTTGCTATCAATGCGGCATTAAACCTGATGGTTGCCACATTAGGCATGTAGTAGCGAGCAATTTGAAATTCCACGTGCTTTTTGATAGCTGTCAAGATGCCATCTGTAATCAACAGAGCATCGTGCTGCCATCTTTACGGCACTAAACCTCACGGCTACTACCTTAGGCATGTGGTGGCGGTCAATTTGAAATTCCACGTGCTCTTGTTTGTAAACAGAGTCACGTGCTTTTTTGACAGCTGTCAGCGACCATTCTTAAACAACAGACGATCGCAAACTTACGTGTTGACAGGGGGTAAATCCACATGCCTGCAACCTTAGACATTTAGTGGCGGAAAATTTGAAAAATTCCACGTGCTTTTTGACAGCTTTCAGCCACCATCTTTAACTACATGCACATGGCTTACTTGAGTGCTGCTATCTTGACGGAAGTAAACTTTATAGCGCGGAATTTAAATTGATCTTAACGGGACCTAGCCACGCCGCAAGCAAGCTGCCCTTCTCAACATACTATTATCTTAAAGAACTTAGTTTTAAACCAAAATGCTGTTAGAGATGCCGGCTATGGGCGATTGCACAAGATGGCGGCTATACATGAGCTCTTATGAGACGGCCTAGGGACGCTTGCGCAATATGGCGGCTTTCTAATTGCACAAGATGGCGACTATACATAGGCTCTTATGAGATGGCCTAGGGGGTGCAGGTGCAAGATAGCAGCTACTCTTATGAGACGGCCTAGGGACGCTTGCGCAAGATGGCGGCTATACACAGGTTCTTATTGCGCCGTTCCCGCGTCCAGGTCAAGTCGCGTAAGATCCAGGCTAGCTCGACTTCAATATCAATTTCTACATAAATCGGATTTCCTGGGTTTTGGGTTCTGCATTGAGAGAAGATCACCAGGGTATGCTCGGACAAACCTAACCTAAGTACGGACGTCTCCAATTCGTAAGCTGGTTAGTTTCCGTATAGCTTACTATAATTCTTAACTAACGATTACTTAAAACTAAATACTTAACTTAGGTAGTAATTGAAAGAATGATTAAATTTCATATAATACTATTTGTTGAAAATAAAGAAAACATCTCAGAAAGTGGTTTAGATATTCTGAGTGTTATGATGGAAAAAAATTAAGGAATAGATAACTGACTGCTTGTCTCATCAATTAATCTAAAAAATGTTTTCAAGTTAGAGATCTCCAACTAAATAAAAGGAATAAATATAGTTACAATATTTTACAGTCCTGATTGGGAGCTATACAATATGTCTGACGCAAAGTCCTTGTGTCGAATAAGTCAAAATTAAAATCACATCATTTTTCCTCAAAAGTTGCATGAAATGCTTCCAAAAAAATATCCTACTTGCTTTTGCTGAAATCTCCCTGATCACATCACAGTGCGATAGATTACTTTGACAATAGCTGTTCATACTCAATTATCAGCAATGTTATTCGTTATAAGGAAATGCTTTCTCAAGTATTACTAATATTTTAAATATTTCGCATATTTCACATGTCTCACATGTCTCACACACTCCAATCACTTCAAAACTCTCAGCATTATGTTTCACCTCGCAAGGAGAGAAAGATGATTCATTAAGTCATTACTCCCTTTAAAAATAACATGATCGAAATATTATGACCTATATTTATTCAAATTGTTCATTTAGAATAACTGTTAATCTCGAAAGAAAAGGAAGTGAATTTAAGTGCCCACATAGTAATTATATGCGACGTGTTGCTGTGCTATCATTCATATCTGACAATCATTTAACTAGATTCTGCTGGATATCAAGTGATCTAGCTTGTGAGAAGACTCTACCAATTACTATTAGCCTTCAGTCATAGAGAAAGGTTACCAGTGATATCGATTAATGCAGTTGAATAAGTTTCCTAACATTCCTTATCCGAATGAGAATATTTGTGGTTCGAAAAGACGTATAAATATAGGCTACATATGAGCTACTCTTCCTATCCGGAATGATTTGATGATTCAGTAGGTAGGTGTCAACATAAGAACGTCGTCCACATCGTAACTAATACTAGATATGGCTTGTTGAAGAATTAACAGACATTTGAGAACCTCAAATCATGTAGATTAACTTAAAATCGTCGCTAAAGTAATCTACATCTTCATTTACGACGAAACAGTGATCATCACCATCACTATTCATCATAACCTCCTACTATCGTTCACATATAAATCGTTCACTTCACATTACATCTCATGTTTCACTCTACGTTACAATAAACATATTCATTTCAACTTGAGGCCTGTTACTATGACACCATTAGAGCCATCCATCTGATTATTCCATTTGGTTCTCAATCCTTTTAAAAATTCAATAAAATATCTCCCTACATCTTGCCACAACGTTATTATACCCTGTATACGATCTTAGCTTAACAGTACATGCCCTGACGTAAGCCTTATGTTCACCACAATGTTGCATTATTTCTGTATTGAAACTAAACCTCATCTCATTCAACACTCACAGTATTGCGAACGTAAAAATGATATGATCACTGGCTAACCACTTCCTACAACAAGGGATTCGTCATTTATGGTAGATGATTACCTAATAACCTCTAACGACATGCTCTGTTTGTCTTTTCAATTACCATCGCTTCTTTAAAAAAAATTAGATAGCACTTCGAGTGTTTTTCGCTAAAAAAAACATAAAATATTAGTATTAGTACTTATTGCTGAACATTACAGCCTTCCGCCCAATACATGTTCTTATTCACATCATGTTATAAATTAAAATTAAATAAAATAACATAAGTAAAATAAATTAAATGATATATCTATATGAGCCTATGGTTCATGTTTGTTGATTACTGTAGTCACGTCCTAGTTCGTGAACCATGGGCAACGGCTGAGTGGCCTAGTAAGTGGTCCTGAGAGTTGGGATACCAGTTGCTATGGAATGGGAGTGGGCATCTCGGACATATTCTGAGTCGTGGCCCTCCATGTGCTCAGGCGGCTAGGACTATACAATTCACCAGTGGTCTATAACCCGTTAGAGGAGAGATCCTCACCTGGACTATGTGCAAGTAGGGTAGCATCCTGCTTCATGAATTTACCGAGCTCAGAACATTTTAAGCAAGCCTCGGACCTATGGGAGTAATGGAGTCCCACTCCCATTTGACAGGCGAGGAACAACTTGAACGAAATGGAATTCGATGGGGAGCTATCAATATTAATGGGGCTTACGGAGGAAAGAAAGTAGAACTGGCTGAGTAAGCAAAGAGGATGCATCTGGATGTGCTAGGAGTAAGTGATATTCGGGTAAGGGGAGATAACGAAGAGAGATAGGAGATTATAAAGTGTACTTGACGGGTGTTAGAAAGGGAAGGGCAGAGTCTGGGGTAGGGCTCTTTATCAGGAATACCATTGCACGCAACACAGTTTCTGTTAGGCACGTAAATGAGCGAATGATGTGGGTAGATTTGTCAGTGGGAGGAATTAGGACTAGAATTGTGTCCGTGTATTCACCATGTGAGGGTGCAGATGAGGATGAAGTTGACAAGTTTTATGAAGCATTGAGTGACATCGTGGTCAGGGTCAACAGCAAGGATAGAATAGTGCTAATGGGCGATTTCAATGCGAGAGTTGGGAATAGAACTGAAGGATACGGAAGGGTGATTGGTAAATGTGGGGAAGATATGGAAGCTAATGGGAATGGGAAGCGTTTGCTGGACTTCTGTGCTAGTATGGGTTTAGCTGTTACGAATACATTCTTCAAGCCTAAGGCTATTCACCGCTACACATGGGAGGCTAGGGGTACCAGATCCATAATAGACTATATCTTAACAGACTTCGAATTCAGGAAATCTGTTAGGAATGTACGAGTTTTCCGCGCATTTTTCGATGATGCAGACCAATATCTGATCTGTAGTGAACCAAGTATCTCTAGGCCTAGGGTAGAGAAAGTGAAATCTGTCTGCAAACGAATAAGGGTAGAAAATCTCCAGGACGAGGAAATTAGACAGAAGTACATGGATATGATTAGTGAGAAGTTTCAAACAGTAGACAGTAAGCAGGCTCAGAATATAGAAAGTGAATGGGTGGCATACCCTCTAGCGACCCCTTGTATCATATATGATACACTGGGAATTTATTTTCTCTGGCGCTTCGTATGCATGTTGGGAAGGTTGCACCCATTGTATCACATTCGTTACACTCTACGCTATTCAACCGTCGCTTGTTTTTCATTGCTCGCTGTCCCGGTAGATGGCAGGGGAGGTTGTAATCAGGTGGAGATTGAACCATAACAACAATGCTGCATAATAAATACGGTAAGTTACGTTATTACGTACTTTATAACATAAGATTGTTTGCTAATATTGTGCTCCAAGTCAGGAGATCATATTTTCATCATAGTAACAAATTTTTCAATAAAATTTCAATGTGTAACACCAAGATATATCTTATGTATCATATATGATACATTGGGTTTCTATAACTACTTTTCAAGCAGTTTTCTCGTGGGTTGTCTGTGATTTAGTATTTAGATTTTTATTCTCGGAATCGTCATGTTTCTTGCTTTAATGCAATAGAACGGTGAGGTAAATACATATCAAATATGTAAGCCCATACAGACGTATTAAAAATAAAAATATATCGATATTTTAAGGTTATGTTACACATGATCTTCCGATTTCTTTTGTTAGGGCTGGATGATGATGACATTTTTGAGATGTTGGATGGCGTATATCCAAACAATTCAGATATTGAAATTGAAGATGAGGATGTTGAGGCTGACATTCAAGCTCCAGCAGTTAGTACTGGCGTTCTGGAAGAAGGAGCTTCTGATGATGATGATGATGATGATGATGATGATGATGATGATGATGCTAATAATGGAACAGTTTCCAATGGTGACGTTTCTGCCAGAAGGGATCCTACTCAGCGATGGCGCCACAAAACAGAGTGAGTAATTTTGTCAACTGGTCCATTTAATAAATAATCAACCCAAATAAAAGCCAATTTCCACAGATTATCTCATTGTGTGTTGTAGTTCAAACAGTAAAAAGTATCTTGTTACTAATTTTATGGTTTGTTTTTCTTTTCAGGTTTCTGGGGCCATCTCATCATGCCCCTTTCATGGCCAAGTGAAAATGAAACAGTATGTGAAAGGAAAACCCCAACTTGTTGGGTTAAAAAACTTTGTTATGACAAGTACCAGTGGCCTTCCCTTATATTTTACCTTGTATGAAGGAAGTGGAAGGGAAATTGTGTCGGAAAAGGTTCCTCTCCCAGAGAAAATGGACTTTGGATGAAGGGTTGTACTTAAACTCTTGGACTCTCTTTCTTCTGGTTCAACCATTTTTATGGACAGATATTTACTATCTGTGACTCTCTTTGATGCATTGTTTACCCACAGGTCCATTTTAGCTTGTGGTACAATCATGGTAAACAGGATTCCAAAATCTGTGACACTGAAACGAGATGGTGATATGAGGCGCGAAGGGAGAGGTGGAAGTGACCAAGTTGTAAGAGCAGATGAAAAGATGGTTATAGTAAATTAATTTCAACAGACTACGGTGTTGCTCCCATTGAAGACTGCAGGCGTTGGTCAAAGAAAGATGATCAGTACATACGTATTCCTCGACCATTCCTAGTCAGAATGTACAACAACATCGTGGGAAGTGTTGATCTCTTGGATAGAATCCTCAGCAGGTATGCTACTGGGTATGAGAAACAGGACTAATAAGTGGACAATTAGAACAATCTACCATTTTTTCGATTTTATGTTGGCAGCCGCTTGGATCGAGTATCGAATGGCTGCTATGCAAAATAAGTAGCTAAGGAAAGACATTCTAACCTATTTCTCATTCAAGCTATGTATTGCAGAACATCTCATCTACTCTCATGTCACTAGGAAAAGTGTAGAAAGTGAAAGTGAAGACAAAGATGACGAATTAGCAGAAGAACAAAGAAAACGAACCCCAACCCAGCCACTTCCACCATTGGCAAAAAGATCAAGAAATGCCATGCATTTACCAGAAATGATGACTCAACAGAAGTCAAGATCAAGGCGTAGAGCTCCCGGATGATCTGCGCTAACATATGTCAGATGCATAGATTGTAACGTGTTTCTATATTTCACTTCCCAAAGGAACTGCTTCCGTGATTTCCATTCCACAAGAGGGAGTTGCCTGTTGGATGGGTATGGAAAAGCAACCCTAAAATTCATACTTTCAATGTCTAATAGTTCTAACAAGTAAAAGGCTATGAAAGAGCTTATTTTAACCTGTATTATCATGTAAATAAATTTTCTTACAATAGACGTTTGTTCTTGATACAGACCCACTGTATCATATATGATACATCCCCTCCTGCCACTATGGAAACCCTCAAAAAAATTTTTTTAGTGAAAGTACCATTTTCAAGCCTGAAAGAGTAAAATTAATTCAGAGAATCATATTTCACGAAACAAATTTGACCTTGGGTCTCTAGAGGCACGTAAATGAGCGAATGATGTGGGTAGATTTGTCAGTGGGAGGAATTAGGACTAGAATTGTGTCCGTGTATTCACCATGTGAGGGTGCAGATGAGGATGAAGTTGACAAGTTTTATGAAGCATTGAGTGACATCGTGGTCAGGGTCAACAGCAAGGATAGAATAGTGCTAATGGGCGATTTCAATGCGAGAGTTGGGAATAGAACTGAAGGATACGGAAGGGTGATTGGTAAATGTGGGGAAGATATGGAAGCTAATGGGAATGGGAAGCTTTTGCTGGACTTCTGTGCTAGTATGGGTTTAGCTGTTACGAATACATTCTTCAAGCCTAAGGCTATTCACCGCTACACATGGGAGGCTAGGGGTACCAGATCCATAATAGACTATATCTTAACAGACTTCGAATTCAGGAAATCTGTTAGGAATGTACGAGTTTTCCGCGCATTTTTCGATGATGCAGACCAATATCTGATCTGTAGTGAACCAAGTATCTCTAGGCCTAGGGTAGAGAAAGTGAAATCTGTCTGCAAACGAATAAGGGTAGAAAATCTCCAGGACGAGGAAATTAGACAGAAGTACATGGATATGATTAGTGAGAAGTTTCAAACAGTAGACAGTAAGCAGGCTCAGAATATAGAAAGTGAATGGGTGGCATACAGGGATGCTGTAGTAGAAACAGCAAGGGAATGCCTAGGAACAACTGTGTGTAAAGATGGGAAAAGGCGAACATCTTGGTGGAATGATGAAGTGAGAGCAGCTTGTAAACGTAAAAAGAAGGCTTATCAGAAATGGCTCCAAACAAGGGCCGAGGCAGACAGGGATTTGTACATAGATGAAAGAAACAGAGCGAAACAAATAGTTGTTGAATCCAAAAAGAAGTCATGGGAAGATTTTGGTAACAACCTGGAAAGGCTAGGTCAAGCAGCAGGGAAACCTTTCTGGACAGTAATAAAGAATCTTAGGAAGGGAGGGAAAAAGGAAATGAACAGTGTTGTGAGTAATTCAGGTGAACTCATAATAGACCCCAGGGAATCACTGGAGAGGTGGAGGGAATATTTTGAACATCTTCTCAATATAAAAGGAAATCATCCTTGTGGTGTTGCGAACAGCCAAGCTCATGAGGAGGAGGAAAATGATGTTGGTGAAATTATGCTAGAGGAAGTGGAAAGGATGGTCAATAAACTCCATTGTCATAAAGCAGCAGGAATAGATGAAATTAGACCTGAAATGGTGAAGTATAGTGGGAAGGCTGGGATGAAATGGCTTCATAGAGTAGTAAAATTAGCGTGGAGTGTTGGTAAGGTACCTTCAGATTGGACAAAAGCAGTAACTGCACCTATCTATAAGCCAAGGAACAGAAAGGATTGCAACAACTATCGAGGTATCTCATTGATTAGTATACCAGGCAAAGTATTCACAGGCATCTTGGAAGGGAGGGTGCGATCAGTTGTTGAGAGGAAGTTGGATGAAACCCAGTGTGGTTTCAGACCACAGAGAGGCTGTCAGGATCAGATTATCAGTATGCGCCAGGTAATTGAAAAATGCTACGAGAGGAATAGGCAGTTGTGTTTATGTTTCGTAGATCTAGAGAAAGCATACGACAGGGTACCGAGGGAGAAGTTGTTCGCTATACTGGGGAACTATGGAATTAAAGGTAGATTATTAAAATCAATCAAAGGTATTTATATTGACAATTCGGCTTCAGCGAGAATTGATGGTAGAATGAGTTCTTGGTTCAGGGTACTTACAGGGGTTAGACAAGGCTGTAATCTTTCACCTTTGCGGTTCGTAGTTTACATGGATCATCTGCTGAAAGGTATAAAATGGCAGGGAGGGATACAGTTAGATTGAAATGTAATAAGCAGTCTGGCCTATGTTGACGACTTGGTCTTAATGGCAGATTTTGCCGAAAGTCTGCAGTCTAATATCTTGGAACTTGAAAAATAGGTGCAATGAGTATGGTATGAAAATTAGCCTCTCGAAGTCTAAATTGATGTCAGTAGGTAAGAAATTCAATAGAATTGAATGTCAGATTGATGATACAAAGCTAGAACAGGTCGATAATTTCAAGTATTTAGGTTGTGTATTCTCCCAGGATGGTAATATAGTAAGTGAGATTGAATCAAGGTGTCGTAAAGCTAATGCAGTGAGCTCGCAGTTGCGATCAACAGTATTCTGTAAGAAGGAAGTCAACTCCCAGACGAAACTATCGTTACATCGGTCTGTTTTCAGACCAACTTTGCTTTACGGGAGCGAAAGCTGGGTGGACTCAGGATATCTTATTCATAAGTAAGAAGTAACAGACATGAAAGTAGCAAGAATGATTGCTGGTACGAACAGGTGGCAACAATGGCAGGAGGGTAATCGGAATGAGGAGATAAAGGCTAATTTAGGAATGAACTCGATGGATGAAGCTGTGCGCATAAACAGGCTTCGGTGGTGGGGTCATGTGAGGCGAATGGAGGAGGATAGGTTACCTAGGAGAATAATGGACTCTGTTATGGAGTGTAAGAGAAGTAGAGGTAGACCAAGACGACGATGGTTAGACTCAGTTTCTAACGATTTAAAGATAAGAGGTATAGAACTAAATGAGGCCACAACACTAGTTGAAAATCGAGGATTGTGGCGACGTTTAGTAAATTCACAGAGGCTTGCATAGAACGCTGAAAGGCATAACAGTCTATAATTATAATGTATGTATGTATGTATGTATGTATGTATGTATGGATGTATGTATGTATGTCTTGAACAACTCCTCCTCGGAGGTGCAGTTGTCATGGCATTTCGGCAAACATCATATGAGCTAACAATGGCAATTTGCAAATTAAAATGGCATGATAGAATAAAATAGTTAACGTAATTTATTGGGTAAATTTCTATTTCCTTTCTTTTTGTATATTGGGCATATTGTCCCATATTCCCATTCCTTCGGTACCTTTGCTCCGTTGTAAATCCTGTTGAATAGATTTACAATTCCTTCTACAATCTGACCGTATTTACTTATTAAACATAAAATATAGAATGGCACTTTTCAAAACAAAATAGCCTTTGTATTACTCACGTGAGGTAAAGACTTTAATGACTTATCTTTCCTCATGCTTCCATCGTTGTTATCCCTTGTTCAGCTGGCTAGGACATGCTGTGTTTGGGTTCACGGCATCCTCTCATCCTGGGAAACATCTGGGACGGTCTTAGGTCCTCACTGGTTGTCATGGGCTGGATTTGTCAGCTCGTGTCGCCATAGCCTAGAATCCTGCCTCTGCTTCTTTAGCCCATGATGTCTCTGGTTTCTGGTGCAGTTGGAACAGAAAAGTACGTCGACTTGGCATTTTTGTCATCTTACGGTCCTACAGCCTGCTATGATCTATTAATAGTTCGTGATTAATCCTTCTAAAAATGATCTTTTATAATAGTTTAGAGTCTTTCCAAATGTATAGTACGCTACAATCTGACTGCAATGTAACGTTTTCTATATCTTGTACAACTATTATTATTATTATTATTATTATTATTATTATTATTATTATTATTATTATTATTATTATTATTATTATTATTATCTTCTTAAGATTGAATTTTATCGTCTGATACGTAGCCTTGCTAGGATCTCGTGACGTGGTAATGCGGACATTTTCCGACCCGCCTGCACAGTTTTATTCTTCAGAAATGAGTAAATCCTTTATCGCCGGTGTCTTGCGATGTTCCCGTGGGCAATTATTATTTAATCTTCAACGTTGGTCTTCTTTCATTAGGCCTGTCCTTCTTCTGAACTTGATTTGCGTAGCGTTCTACTAGTTGGTCTCGAGAGAAGTCGAATGTTATTTTCCAATAATAAATTTTAACAATATTCTGATGTCTTTCTTTTTTCACCACCTTCTATATTTCATTCTCCTCGGGCGCCTGATGAAAGCATTCATTCTTTCAACATTTATGAATACTTTGACGTATTACTATTGACGTTCTCACGACTTGGGCACCATTTTAGTTCCAAATAAATTTCACTGCAAACAGTGAAATGGTACATTATGAGACGACTATGGGCGGCTATACATAGGCTCTTATGGAGAAAGATGCTAGCCATGGTTGATTGCACAAGATGGCTGCTATACACAGGCTGCACTTATGTGACGGTTTAAGGGCGCTTGCGCAAGATGGCGGCTATACACAGGCTTATAGAGAGAAAGCTAGCTTAGAGGCTACTGCGCAAGATGGCGGCTATACACAGGCTCTTATGAGGCTAACTCCTAGAACGTGGGTCAGAGCAAGATCGCGGCTATGCATAGGCTCTTATGGAGACGCCTGGCACAGGGGTGACATAGGAATTAAGGTGACGGCCTAAGGCTGATTGCGCAAGATGGCGGCCGCGTACAACTTCCAACTCCCTACTGCTAGAGACTCCGAAGCAAGATCGTCGCTATACATCGGTTATATAAGACCAACTCTAAGGGCTCACAAATTGTAACTTATGACCTATTAGTTTGATCAGTTTAACATTCGAGGGACTCAGGTAAGGGCTACTATGCAAGATAACTGCTATACTCTATACGTATAGACGTTAACTAGAGGGGCGCTTGAAGGGCTTACAACTTGTAACTTATGACCTATTAGTTTGATCAGCCTGACATTCGAGAACTGAGGCAAGGGTTACTATGGAAGGTAGCTGCTATACTCTGTTCGTATAAACCTTAACTAGAGGACTGCCTCTGAGGCTCACAACTTGTATCTTATGACCTATTAGTTTTACCAGCCTAACTTTAGGGGGACTGAGGCAAGGGCTACTATGCTAGGTAGCTGCTGTACTCTATTCGTATTGCCCCCATTATTGCCGAGCTAAGCCCAACCAGTGAGCGAGAGATCCCGGGGTGGACCGTTCGTTCCTGGCTTTCCATTTTTAGAGGCATTTAAGGGGAAAAGGGTGACGACCAAGCACAAAAAAGAATTTAAAACAACACTCTTACATTTATTCACATAAGCATCCAAAACACAAAAATATCCTTTCTAGGATTTCACTATAATAGTCTTTCATAATGTCTGGTCTTCCTGTAGCAATAAACAACCAAAATGTAATCCTCGTCCTCCAGTTTTACTGTTCTGGAATGAAAATTAACAAAAGATTAGGCCTTCACTGCCTCCAAAAATAAAAATATTTAAATTAAAGTATCCAGAGACTTCAACGAAAATTTATACAAAATTAGTAAGTAGCTATCTCGCTTATTATTCCACAATAACATTAACTTAAGGTTTCGTTATTTTATAGCAATCTCAACACGTGGTCAATGTTAAATTCAAATGAATTTCAATAACTAAAGTGTATAACGTTCATTAATAACACCGTCCGACTCGTTGTCTGAATGGTCATCGTACTGGCCTTCGGTTCAGAGGGTCCCGGGTTCGATTCCCGTCCGGGTCGGGGATTTTAACCTTCATTGGTTAATTCCAGTGGCCCGGGGTCTGGGTGATTGTGCTGTCCCCAACATCCCTGCAACTCACACACTGCACATAACACTATCCTCCACCACAATAACACTCTGTTACCTACACATGGCAGATGCCGCCCACTCTTATCGGAGGGTCTGCCTTACAAGGGCTGCACTCGGCTAGAAATAGCCACACGAAATTATAAATTATTATATTAATAACACCAGTAGAAATTCTGATTGAAAATCAAGATTAATTCCAAAATTTATAATTAATTATTATTATTATTATTATTATCATCTCCAACTTTATCTGTGTAGCATTTTACTTTATCATCACACGATCGTGTTTATAAATGAGTGTATCTCACTGAATAATTCTCATGGTAATTATAATTCACATTTTTCTAATTAAGTAGATTCCCAATTAATGTTAATTATCATTACTCGTTATCACCTAAATTCAAGTTTATTATGCCGTTTGCGAACATTAAATTCATATTTGCATGGCATTTAAAGTTTCAGGTCAGTTAGAAAATATTTTGGAATTTTTTATAAATGCATTGAAAATTTTTCATATCCACGTGTGAGTTAGTTAAATATTAATTTATAAATCTTTAGAAAATGTAAATTAAATCTTAGTTTAGTCTTACTCGACACTAATCTCATCAAATTGTTCCTTAAGGTGTGCTAAACAAGGCATCATGGTGGCAAACAACGTTGGACACAATCCGTGCCGTTGCGGTAAATGCACGACCAGATTAAATTACATTTGACAATCAAAAACATGGAAAATATTCATAATTACAACACACACACACCACATTCACACAAGGTAACATGTAATTTTATATACACAATATTTACAACGAATCCTTCCCTTATGAATTAGTTAATTTATTTTTAGCATGGTCGCGTCAATAATATCCGGAGGATGAATTCGTGTCTGGAAATATTCTTATTCAAATAGTGGCTAGGGATCGAAATTCGTGGTATCACTTGAATTGAAATACTCCTTAAGTAGCAACGGAGATTCATCTAAATTTCTAAAATTAATTTGAAGATTTTAATAGAATTCCATATTCATCAACATCACATGGGTTACAAGTCGCAAATGTAGCGTTCGTGAGCCTCAATAACATTATTATTACTCCCTATTCATGAAATATATTCAACGTGTGCTCTACTTATAATAAATCACATTGTGCTCCCCAAGACACAACAGCAAGTCATTCACCAATAATAAATTACTCAATTAATATCCCGCAGGATTGCCATATTCCAGGCGCATCATGAACTGGGCATATTAAATCTCACATATAAGGAATCAAAGATAATTTATAGCTCACGACCGTTTAATTCCATTCTTAACCCGATTTTTACTTAATTTTATTATTTTAAGTGATTATTAGATCTATCAGTCCTCCTGAAATGTCGTGAAATTGGATTACTCGATCCTAAAGAATGCAAGTGAGCTGAAAATGACACTAAATTCGACCCTATTTCACAAATTTTACACGTAACTCCAATCCAGATTATTTCCAACATCAGAAGTAAACAAATACAGTTTATCGCGTGGTCAGTGATTTTTAAATCTGTCTAAATCCTATGTATGGGAACTCATTCAAAAACAGACTACACAGCTAATCTAATAGATTTCAAAATTCAGTCACACACACGTAACACCTCAAGAAATGGAAAATGAAATAACTCAATCTACAACAAGAACTAATAGAGCTACGATTTAGAGAAGAAAGATCCTCTAGCTGTACAAAAGATGAGAAAGAAAATAAACAATTAAAATGGTACTCAAGTTTAGCTGAGGTTCGATTCCAGGTTGAAATCAGTCATTCCGGCATTTTCCCGTTCAGTCTCCCTCTCCGACCAGAAGTGCCTCACATGTCTAGAAGGTCATGGAGACACGGCAGTAGACGTCCCACGATGAAATTAAGATGCACATTGTAGAAGAAGAATCCATCTTGATGTACACGGCGATTCACTGGAATGAATTCCGTCAGGTTCCAGAAGTGTAGCCTGTAACTAATACAACAGATATTAAAATGTGTATACACACGCTGGAATACTAAATGTCTTCGTGGAGAAATAAACTTAACTTGGATCACTAATGTTGAGGTTCACTCCATAATATTTTGAAATAAAATTGCACTAATTTCAGCAGAGCGGATGCCTGGTTGCACGGCAGAACTTCCTTCCCACGTGGTTCGGATGAAAAGGTAGCGTTGACCAGAGCAGAGTAACAGCGTAGATCAGAGTAGAACAAAGCAGAGCAGCAGAGAGAATGATTTACTGCGAACATGACATTTTATAGTCTTCGCTCGGGAGGCGTGTACTTTTTAGAGACGATCATTGCTTCACGGGGTCTCTTGTAATTGGCTGCGACTGTTTCTCGAAGTTTGCTCGCAGCACAGGTTGTCGGCGGGTGGCTCGCTGGGAACACTGGCTTGTCACGTAATCTACCGTAAACTCAGTCGAACACGGATCAATACCTTGTCCCTCTGAACGACAGAAAAAGATCAGTTTGGTGCTCACACATAGCTTTCCAAATGATGTATTACAACTCCCGGTGAACAATAAAACTTTAATGTTGGCTCGTCGTAAATAATCTAAAGATATCCAAATTTGAAGGGGACATCATAGACCTTAAGTACAGGGCTGCCTCAGGGGCTCACAACTTGTAACGTATGACCTATTAGTTTGATCAGCCAGATATTCGAGAACTGAGGCAAGGGCTGCTATGCAAGATAACTGCTATACTCTATACGTGTAGACCTTAACTAGAGGGCCGCTTGAAGGGCTTACAACTTGTAACTTATGACCTGTTAGTTTGATCAGCCTGGCATTCAAGAACCGAGGCAAGCGCTACTATGGAATGTAGCTGCTATACTCTGTTCTTATAGACCTTAACTAGAGGGCTGCCTCAGGGGCTTACAACTTGTATCTTATAACCTATTAGTTTTACCAGCCTAACTTTCGAGGGACTGAGGTAAGGGCTACTATGCAAGATAACTGCTATACTCTATTCGTACAGGCCTTAACTAGAGGGTCACCTCAGGGGCTTACAACTTGTAACTTATGGCCCATTATTTTTATCGCCTACATTTTGGGAACTGAGGCAGGGGCTACTAGGCAAGATAGCTGCTGTACGTTGGCTACATTAGACTAATTTTAAGGAGCTGAGCTATCGCTCATCCTTCTAACCAGCTACATTTTATAACTTTAGTTTAGCACAGGAGCTAGTGGTGATACATGAGATTTATGGCACTAACTTGTTGGGAACACGTGTTCCCACTAACTAAGTTGGGAGAGCATTGCTAGGGCTTTTTCGAGTATTGGGCTAATGCAGGGATTTTTATCTTCCTAACCGGATACCGCAGGGGCTCTTGCTTATACATAGGCTCTTATGGGACTAACCTTAGGGGGACTCTCGAGGAAGGATAGTCGCTCAAAGCTAAAAGCTTAATCAGAACGATGAGATGTAGATAAACATTGAATGTTGTTATAACCTAACTTTGTAATCCTGTTAGAAGTGATAAAGTTCATTCAGTGTAGGATTGCAAAATGATGAACCGATAAAAATCGTGCTACACACAAGATATGGAATGGAGCCCAGGGGTCACGTCTTATCAGAAGGGCAAAAGGACGAAAAGACTCTTCCTCCTCCTCATCATCACCGCGCTCTTCCCCACCTCCTAAGGATAAAGGGCTAATGGGCTAAAAGACTAATGGGCTAAAGGGCTCCTCCTCTTCTCACCGCGCCCTCCTTCTCCTCCACCTCCTCCTAGGGCTAAGTGACTAAAGGGCTAATGGGCCAAAGGGCTCCTCCTCTTCCTACCGCGCCCTCCTCCTCCTAGATGGAGTTAGCTAAAGTTAGTACATTTTTGACAGGAGCAACACCCTCATCGATTGTTAACTGCAAGAACGCTTCTACTTTATTAGGTGTAACAAATTACCTTTATTGGAAAATGGTTTTGTGTTCAGTAGCGAAGAAATTCATGCTAAACATAACAGGGAATGGAACGCAGGGTCGCGTCTTATCAGAATTACCTAATAAAGAATAAAATCCCCGACCTATTAGTGGTGCACTGAGTTGCGTTTTATCTAACAGAATCAGTATCGGCTTTGTAGTGTTTAGTGTTTGGAACACCGAAACTTTGATTTCAACATTTCATGCTTATAGATTCGAACTCACTGTCGGCAGCCCTGAAGATGATTTTCCGTGGTTCCCCATTTACACACGAGGAAAGTTGCTGGGGGTGTACCTTAATTAAGGCCACGGCCGCTTCCTTCCCACTCCTAGCCCCTTCCTGCATCATCGTCGCCATAAGACCTATCTGTGTCGGTGCGACGTAAAGCAAATAACAAAAAAGAAAAGATTTGAACTCTGGAGACTTTCGATTACTTACTGTAATGTTGACTTTACATAGAGGTTAAAACTTTGTGTTCAGAACAAAAAAAATCGTGCTACACAAAATACTGAAAGGGAAAAGAACAGATCCGCATTTAACACACACACAGTACATTCAAAGTAAATATTTGCATGCAGCGAGCTGGCTGGCTCGCGACCGGAAATAAGCATTAAATTACTAATGACACAGCAGTGTGCGTCGAATGCATGTCGTGGCTCACAGAGGAATATTGTAGAGAGTTAAGATTTCGTGGATTTTAAATTCCGCGGCACGAAGTGCATAAGGTCGCAACATTGAGGTTTAGCCCCGTCAAGATTGGAGCAGTGAGGTTAGCGATGCTCTATTGTACTTAAAAGTGAGGTTAGGGTCCGTCAAGAAGACAGCTGTCAAAAAAGCCCGTGGCTTTGTTTACAAACAAGAGCACGTGGAATTTCAAATTGCCCACCACCACATGCCTAAGGTAGTAGCCGTGAGGTTTAGTGCCGTAAAGATAGCAGCACGATGCTCAGCTGTCAAGATGCCATCTTTAATCAACAGTCAAAAAAGCACTTGGAATTTCAAATTGCCCGCTACTACATGCCTAATTTGGCAACCATCAGGTTTAGTGCCGTAAAAATGGCAGCACTGATGTTGGCCATGCTCTGTTGTTTAAAGATGTCAGCTGTCAAAAAAGCACGTGAAATTTCAAATTGCCCGCTACTACGTACCTAATGTGCTAGCTATAATGTTTAGTGCCGTGAAGATGGCAGCACGATGCTCTGTTGTTTAAAGATAGGCGCTGACAGCTGTCAAAGCACGTGGCTGTCAACTTGACAGCTGTCAAAAAGCACGTGGCTTCGTTTAAAAACAAGGGCACGTGGTAATGACCTTGCCAGAGGTCAATGCGGCGGAGCCATCTCCCGAGGGCCTGTGGAGGCGGCGGCGGCTGAACTGTTCAAAAACAGCTACTGCCTGACACCACATGGCAATATGGTATCCTTTCCGTCCTGCATCAGTGGCGATTCCGAGGTAACTTGCCGGTATTTATTGCGAATTTTTTGTCCCTCCGTCTATTCCGTGTCGATTTGGGAGGGCATATTCGCAATTCCACGTTCAAGAAAATGGAGTCCCACAGGGATTGGTTCTTAGGGTCACTCTGTTTGCGATTGCCATAAACGGTATTGTCGCTGCTGCTGGTTCGGCGGTAATACCGTCGCTATATGTGGGCGCTTTTTCTCTGCACTATAGCTCGCATAATAAGGCAGTCGCAGAGGGACAATTACAGCAAGCTATTAGGAGAGAGGAACGGTGGACTTTAGAACATAGGTTTCGGTTTTCAACCGCAAAGACCTCTGTTGTCCACTTTTGCCGGCAACACACTCTTCACTCGCATCCTGAGCTTTATTTAGGAAATGGAGCTCTTCCCGTAGTTGACGCTTATTGATTTCTTGGGTTCCTTTTCGATAGCAAATTATCGTGGGAGCCACATGTGCGGCAGTTGAAAGTGCAATGCACAAAGCAATTAAATATCTTAGCAGCACTAATTGGGGGGCTGACCGCACGGCGCTCCTACGATTTTTAGGCACATATATCATTTAGGTTAGACTACGGCAGTGCAGCAAATGGATCAGCAAGGCAAAGCGTCCTTGGTAAACTGAACGACATCCACCACAGCGGAGTTAGGTTGACGACGGGAGCTTTTCGTACAAGCCCCATTGCTAGCCTGCTCGCTGAATCTGGTGTGCCTCCTTTACGCCTGAGGTACCAGCAAAATGCTTCTGTCCTATGCTGCCAATTTGCGACAAATGCCACTTCACCCAAGCTATCCTTGCGTATTTCAGAACGGAAACCGTCCGCTGTACGATGCTCATGCTCGAGCAACGCGGCCGGTTGGAATACGGTTGAATAGCCGTCACAGATAGTTCGATTTCCTTCGGTTCCCTCCCTTGTCACACAACCAAGTGGGGTACGTCCCTGGATAATGCGACGACCGGAAATAATCCTGGATCTACACACTGGCCCGAAGTAGTGATGGGCAACGCTCTCGCTCGAGACTCTCGAGACTGACGTTACAGATCTCGAGACCCTCGCGAGAATCTCGAGACCGATTCTCCTGTAGTGCGAGCTGTGCGACGTACCAGTAACTAACAGTAAACAAGATAGTATATCATCAGAAGTTATTGCGTGAAATAACGATCTCATATGGAAACGTGTGAGTCAATACATTTTGTCAAAAGCCTGCATGTTCAACTATGAACCCCTTAATGCCATTAACGAAAGTGAAAACAGAATGGCAGTATCTTAAACTGTTCACGACCTATTTGGGGTAGACATCTTAGCTGAATAACGCTGCATAATTTGTGAATAACTGTAGACATGATGTACACCTACTTGGATATTAGAGGCGTGCATTATTCGAACTTGAGACGGGGAAAGATGTGCTTTGCTACATATGCAACCACCATTACACATGAGTGGATCATGTAATCTAAAATGGACGAGTTTGTTCCAATTCTTTCGACACGGGTGATGGGCAACGCTCTCGAGACCGATTCTCGTGTGCTGCGAGCTTTGCAACGTCCCAGTAACTACGATTGTAAGCTTCATAGTTAAGACTCGGAAGTTCCTGCCCTAAGAAACTAAGAAATGTGTATGAAAATATGCTCTTAAAAACCTGAAAATATTCCAATGAATATGCACTATTAAAATGAAAAGATGGCAGTAAACAAGACAGGTAAGTTTTGATAATAATAAACTTACATTTATTCCTTGGAAGTTGAAGCAGAAATGGTCCCGCTGTCAATGCTGAGTGGTGAATTGCAGTTCACAACCATCATTTTGCACAAAGTTTCATCTGAAAAACATCGTCTGTTGTCTCGCAAAACACTTTTGTAACGTGAAAAATTTCTTTCCACATCACAAGATGTTATTGGGGCATATTTAAATGATGGTAACTGCTCCACAGAAAGAGGCAAGTCTCTTGGTGTGACAGACGGTTTTCCTTCGAGAATGTCTCGAATATCGCACAACTGTTTATAACCAGGATTTTTTGAAGTTACATAATTTATTTTTCTTTCACCTTTTGTCCTATACTACCAGGAACAGAATTTAGATTGGATATAGTTTTTTCGAAAACAGTAAGTATTTCCTTTAAGGGAGATACTACGTATACAGCTTCCAATGACGTTATGGCGGTTGGCAAAAGAGAAAAATGGGTATTTGTAAAAACAAAATTTTCTTCTAACTCAATGCCTCACAGAATAGCAAAAAAGAAAAATGGGTATGTTTATCAAAACAAAATTTTCTTCTAACTCAATGCCTCACAGAATATTTTGCACTGTTTGTATTGGTGCAGCTTCATTCTAGTCCAATGAATTAACAACCTCTTTGAATACTTCTATGTGCTGAGCATAATACAAAGCTGCATCCAGCCATGCTCCCCATCGTGTTAACACTGGCGCAGAAGGAAGTGGGATATTGGGTGCTGTTGATATAAACAACTTGAACTTGAAAGAGATTTAACAACAATTTTCTTTGAACCGGCCACAAATCGGTCTACCAATGGAAAATAATTGCGTATTGTCTCAGTAATGCGATTAAGAACATGTGACAAACAAGTTATATGAATTAAATTAGGAAAAATGCCTTTCAGTTTTTGTCCCGATTTTACCATATAAGTACCTGCATCGGTATAAAAAAGAAAAGTAGCCGGTTGTATTTGATTCCTGATGGCCATAATAATTTCAATGAGTCCACCACACACTGCATTACAGTTACATTGTTAGTGGCCGGCATTTCACACACATTCAGAAGATATGGTATCGTCTGTTGTTCCTTGTTTAAGGCGCCCTCAATTACATTAGCAATAAATCGGCCCTCAGAATCAGTGGTTTCATCAATAGACAACCACGCAAACTGATCCGCTAATTCAATTTGTAAATTTGACAATACGTTATTGTAACAACGTCCTGCGTAATTCTTACGCAATGTACTTGCTTCTAGCACATGTTGTCGACTGTATTTGGCAAGAAAATGTTTTAATGTGGGGATATTAATTGTATATAAGGGAATATCAGCAGCTAAAAATGCTTGGCACAAGTCGTAAGTGAATTCACTCATTCTACTTCCTAAACACTCTAATAGTTGTTTTTGAACAGGCTCTTTATTTACGAGTTTGCTAGTCAAATTCTCCTGATGTTTTGCTGTGTTTGTGCGTTGAACTATCTGAAACCTTTTCTCACTCCCTATAGTTCTCTCACACGCTCCACAGAACAATACCGTACCCTATTATCTGTGGATATTAAGTCACCTGAAAACTCCTTAATCTTACAACTCGAAGTTGCTCTTATTTTCGGCATTTAAAGAACATTTTAACGGACACTTTATACGCGAAACATAGTTTGGTCACAACCAGTTCACAACACCGTTACACGTCTTAATGGACAGCTAATCGACAGCTAACTGCAAAATGTGAGGGTAGATGATGAAACATGGGATTCACTGCGTGACATCGTAACTCCTCACCACATGACAAGTTGCGTCATCATGCGCAACATTACTGCCAACATCAACCAGAAGAAAAAAGCTGATGAAAAATACTGTAAAAACAATTAAACTGACTAAAATACGCCATATAGGCGCTAAAATATTAAAATATGATGCATTTATCAAAATCACGAAAATATGCAGTTATATGCACCATAAAACCATGTTCAAATGACTGAAAATTCCATAATTCGTGCACATAATATATAAGCATACATCTTAACCCCTAAAATAAAACATGCAAATGCATGAACTTCCGAGCCCTATTCATGGTATATCATCAACAGTTCTCATATGGAAACGTGTGTAACGATAAATTTTGTCAAAAGCCTAAGAAAGCACTGCATGTTGAACTATGAGCTCCTTAATGCCATTAACGAAAGTGAACATATAATGTCAGTATCTTAAACTCTTCACACGTTACTTCAGGTGGACTTCTTAGCTGAATAGCCCGTATAATTTGTTAATAACTGTAGATAGGATATACATCTACCTGGATACCTTGCAATCGTTGCCGACAGTGTAGTTTCTTGTGATTCAGACCGGGCCGGAGGTGTTCTGTGACGTTTCCCCTTCATTGATATTATGCGTTTTCAAGTGCCGGATCATCCCAGAAGTATTTTGCCGACGTATTTTACTTCTTTTGAACAAGCAACACAGCGGGCTGTGCTATGTGACATCTCTTCAAAATAACAGACATCGACGACTTACGTTGCGTATCGCCTTCAAGTTGTCGCGTACAACTAGACACAATTACACATTGCGCCGTCATATATCGAAGTAACTATTTATGACGCGAATACTCTATAACATCGTAAGGAATTATTTCCTTTGTCACCAAAATATCGGTAAATACAAGCAGTGGTCATATGATATTGAATGTGGGGTCTGATAACGAACGATGTACACCTACCTGTCGAAAGAATTGGAGAAAACTCAAGCATTTTAGATTGTACATTGCACTCATCCCTAATGGTGGTTACATGTACACCAAGGCGCATCTTGCCTCGTCTCGAATTATGCACGCCCCTTGTATCCAGGTACGTGTACCTACAGTAGCCGTCAGTTTCTGTACTTGGCCTATTTATTCGTGTACCTACCAGTGCATACAATGTCAGAATGCGTATCCTTTTTAATTATGTTATTCTGCGTCAAAATAGACCTCCGTAGAAATGGACGCCCTAGTCGGTTGTTGACACGTATTTACAGAATAGGGAAGGCGCGTGGTTTGCTATTCGCACACCCGGCACAAACAACATTCAGCTCCGACTACCTGTAGGCCTACGACACGCTGCTCGCCACACAATGCGGGGACAACGGTCTCGAGATCTCTCGAAATTTTTCGCGAGAAATCGTGTCTTCGCCAGTCTCGAGAAATCTCGAGACCTCGTCCTACACTGCCCATCACTATGCAAAAGCCAACGTCCGGTACGACCGAACTTAGCCGCATTGTTTAATAACCATGATAGTACTTGGTTGTTGGTCTAAATTGTAAATTCCTTATGCTCTAGGTAGTCGGAGAAATGCTCTAGAGTTAGAAGAGGAGCTAGTGCTTCTCGTTCAAATTAGAGATGATGACTATCGAACTAATCGATAGCTTAAACTTTCGTAACAGTCGACTACTTTAAAGAACAAGTCGTCTGAATTCACTCGCACTCCCGTCACGGATCTCTCCACGTTTCACTGTCCAGTCAGCACAAAACTAGTCGACTGAATTCAGTCGCATTCCCGTCACGGATCTCTCCACGTTCCACAAAGGTAGATGTCCGTCCATGACATAGTCGCAGGTCACGTCGATTCAATTAAGTGTCCATGCCGTATAACCAGTGTGGCACATACCGTTTGGACTGCCTTAATTATACCAAGAGTCCAGATCTCTGCTACGGGGGCTGGATCATCACGAATCATTATGATGGTACATGCAGTCTCACATGGAAACCGATTTTAGGGATCTCCAGAATTTCTTCATTTCATTCTTAAATTAAGACAGTGGTTTCTACTAAGGATGCCCCTCAGGCAATTGAATTAAGGTCTGAAAAGCCAGTGTCTCTCATCATCGTTATTATTATTGTTATTTTCTTAAATGGACAAGATTGAGTTCATAGTGTAGGGATAATAATACCACAAGATTCTTCCACTTAATCTTCAATAATGAATAAATATCAATTTCTTTTGACTCGACTCCTCTCATTTAGTAGATAGTTTTAAATTACTGAGATATAAGTCTTGACCCAGATAGATTATGCGAAGAGATTTAATTTAAAACGCCACTCATATATTCTTATCAGTCACGATCCTACGGTTTCCCGTGGAATTCTTACTTTGAACTGACCCTATTCCTATCTCATTAAATTACACAAAATGACTCCTCGGGTTTCCTACAGTGAAAATACCGGCTTCATTACTACCGGACTTCAACAACCTGATCCACATTCCTTCATTTCTTCCCATTTGCGCAAGACTTGAAACACTCGCTATCACAAATACTCTACATGATAATAACATGGAATATCTCTCTTGGGTGACCCACAATGCTGTTGCATAAAACACTCTGTGGCAACTAACCTTCTCTCCTCGCATATATGAGGTAATATTTCGAAATCGAAACTCAAAACTTGACTTACAAAAATTTTACCCTTATTTTCCTCTCATCAATTCTACACAGATTTCAACAGACTTTGGAATAGCAATCCCCTGTAACAAATTTTATCCACCTCGCCTCTTGACTTTCTTTGAGAAAATGTTACACTCGCCGAACACAACGGTGTGCCTTCTGCACCTGATGGCAATCCACTATTACTGCGCACTCGCTCTAAATGAATAACGATGGATTACGCTTACATGAATTTCATCTTTATACCGAACAGAATTTTCTGGTAAATTAATGTCTTAACTTTGGCAAATCACAAATATAGAAAATAAACGTACGGAAATGATACTTTGCTTTAGACATTATATTCGTTTCTCAACCATCAAATCTACTACTATACAACACTTCACACGCTAGTTTCGCGATTTTTCCGATTATCCAAGGAACATAAAAAATTGACATTTTGACATATACCTCTGACATTTTTACGAAATAAAAGGGTGGCCAAAATGCGTCACAGATACACACAAAATGGCTGACATAATTAAATAAATAAAAGCACTTTATAAATGTGGTAATTCACATAGCTGTAGTCGTACGTCGTCTCCCATCATTACAGGCTCACCAGCCTCTCATTCCTTATTTAGCCATCTCGACAGATAGTGGCTTTACAAAACATATTTTCCCCTTCTCTGTCTTTGTTATCATTCACCTGAAAATAATGACATAAGCAAAAAAAATGCCTTTCACACCTTCTCTTCCTCGCGAACCGAACGTATTAGTCAAAACACTGATCCGCACACGCAAAACGAAGTTAAATAAATAAATGTTGGTTAATTCGACTGCAGGACTTCGGCATTACAATCACCGTCAGTTGCCTTGATATGAATTTACATGACGGTTCCACATGGGAATACCGTTAACTCTACTGACAATCCTTCTTTACTTGGAGATGATATTATATAGCCACCTTTGGCCGCACTGCCCACGCCGCAAACGATTTTTACTGTTCTTCTGAGTAGCGTGCGGTCACTTTGAGTTCTCTGAACACAATGTGGGATTGCAAAATGGCGCATCGTTCTTTTATAACATTTAATCACACTCTCATGGCATCTGCATTTACCGCCAAAAATTTACAGACACTTTTTCTACCCCATAAAAATATACTTATAGCAGATCACGACGTAACACATAGTAGTTTGGTTTAGTAGCGGCGTTGATTATAAGCATTTAAGGGTTTTTCTTAACCAACTGAATTGCTAATTTTTTTTTAAATTTCGTGTGGCTGTTTCTAGCCGGGTGCAGCCCTTGTAAGGCAGACCCTCCGATGAGGGTGGAAGGCATCTGCCACGTGTAGGTAACTGCGTGTTATTGTGGTGGAGGATAGTGTTATGTGTGGTGCGTGAGTTGCAGGGATGGTGGGGACAGCACAAACACCCAGCCCCCAGGCCATTGGAATTAACCAATTAAGGTTAAAATCCCCGACCCGGTCGGGAATCGAACCCGGGACCCTCTGAACCGAAGGCCAGTACGCTGACCATTCAGCCAACGAGTCGGACAATTGCTAAATAACCTCATAAGATAGGCACTATATTTGGTCGATGTAACAGGGTTCTATCGAACAGGCGCGTCTTCCGACAAATTTCCTTCTGGATCTATTTAATGATCTAAAATCTTTACCATTAATGACAAAATTGTTTAACTTACAATTTCCTGACGTTTATTACGGCAGTTTCGTCTCCAACTCTTCTTAAAATATACTTCTTATTAGAAAAAGTAGTCCCCACATATCCCTGCCCATTCTACACGTTAAGATAGCATTTGTATTTTGTTTAGAGATATCGCTGGAGAGCTTGTGTTTCCGTTATTCCAGTCAGCAGTTAGGTGATCGAGCCAGCTCAGTGCTAGAAAGAAACTGGAATTTAAATGTGTCATTTGTAGTGAAGAGTTTGGAATTAGATTTCATTATTTAGAAGAGACTCGTTGTAGTAGAAACTTGAATTCATTATCGAGGCGTCGGAAATGAGACGATGGTACGATATGTGGGAAATAACCACTTTCAGGGATGTCAAAATTTGAGAATCTGTAGTGATGTTGTCTGATGTTATTGAGGGTTGTACAAAGTTGGCGTTTATTTTGTTTGAATGTCACGATAGCTGTTAATCCGTAGAGTTCGTGATGGTTGATTGTATTGTGTTGTTGTTGGTTCGGAGCCACAAATGTAGGTTCCTGTGATATGAGGTGCATTACGACATTTCAGTCTCATCGACCTGAAACCATATCGAAGGACGTGCCAGAATTACTACAAGGGATAACCGTAGACGTTAAAAGCGAGATAACATGGGTTGTTTTATTTTGCGTTGTGCGTGAATTTATGCTGATTATAGGATTTTTGCTAGTGGTTTTACGTCGCACCAACACAGATCGGTATTATGGCGACGATGGGATTGGAAAGGCCTACGAGTTGGAAGGAAGCAGCCGTGGCCATATTTAAGGTACAGCCCCGGCATTTGCCTGGTGTGAAAACGGAAAACCATCTTCAGGGATGTCGACAGTGGGATTCGAACCCACTATCTCCCAGATGCAAGCTCACAGCCGTACGTCCCTAACCGCACGGCCAACTTGCCCGGTGATTATAGGATTGAATATAAGGATTATGCAAGCTAGTTTCTTAATAATTGTTAGTGTTATAATGTTAGCTCGTTGAGTGACGTCATGAAATAAATACATAGTACTGGTAATTATGACAATATATCCCGTTTTCCAGCGGCGATGAAGAAAAGTATGAGCATAAAACAATATTTCATCAAGATTTCGTTTCTGATAAACTGGTCCGGGTAAAACAATAATCCAATTAAATAATTAGGTATTTAAAAGAAACCATTCGTCCGGGATAGATAAAATTAGTTGTTAATTAGGATTATGAGATTACTTCATTTATTAATTTGTGTAATTCAGTGAAATCGTATGTTGAGAATTAGCTTAAAACCAAGTGACTAACCTGAAAATGTATTCTGGAAATCTTACTTTTTATTTGCTGGGAAATCTCAACTTATTAACGTAACGATTAAGGGGACATGTCCGATGGCAACGGGACTTTACTGCCACAAATGTTGTGAGAGTTTGTTGTTATTATTTTTGGTTTTGATTTGTTGCGCATCAGATGTGCTGAGAATTTATTAATCTGGAAACCTTGATCATCAACTACTGTAACTTAATTGTGTTCAGCCTTCACCTTAGAAATTTGGATGGTCATGGGGTCATCAGCCTCAGTGACTTAGATTCGGGACATCTGCCATTATAGCATATTTTCCTTCGGGTCATCATCCACAATGACTTTAACATAAATCACAAAGTTAGATGTCGGTCCATGACATAGTCGCAGGTCACATCGATTCAATTAAGGGTCCATGCTGTACAACCACTGTGTGGCATATACCGATTGGGCTGCCTTAATTATACCAAGAGTTCAGACCTCTTGCTATGGGGGCTGGATCGTCACGAATCATTATGAGGGTACATGGAGTCTCACATGGAAACAGATCTCAGGGGCTATCCAGATTTCCTTTATTTCATTCTTAAATTAAGACGGTGATTTCTAGTAAGAATGCCCCTAAGGAAATTTAATTAAGGTCTCAAAAGCCAGTATCTCTCATCATCGTTATTATTATTCTTTTTTAATGGACAAGACTGAGTTCATTGTTTGGGGATGATAATAATGTCACAAATTTCTTCGACCTCATCGTCAATAATGAATAAATATCAATTTATTTTGACACGACTCCTCTCATTTAGTAGAGGGTTTAAATTACTGAATCCCGCCTCTTACCTAAGCAAGTGAGGAAGAACCCGTAGACGACCCAAGAGAAAGATCTCATGCCGATTTGCTAATGGGTAAGGAAGGTAGGTATCCTACGAAGTACGTAGAAGGGTTCAGTAAATGCCTTTTATCTTTCTTCTTTTTGGAGTATTCCAAACCATTTGTTCCCCGCCGTTTTTCCCTTTCCTTATTTCTCTCTCTTGTGTAGCCTATTATCCTTTTGTTGCACAAATTCTGCGCTAGTTTATTTATGTTGTAGCCATGCCACACACTGGCGGTTTCTATCTACTTGTGTGAGCTTCATCAACTCTGGACATATTACATCTTCTGCAACTTGATCTCCTGAGTAAGGCGCCTACATAGGACTACCTACTGCTGCGTAACTCCACACTACATCCGTCCACCATATGCTCTTCTACCTGGGAAAGAAAATCTTGCAAGATACATATATCTGTGAAAAAATTCAAGATCTTTTTCTCTACGGGTGGCAGATATTGTAATGGTCTCTTACCTTGCACCACCAATATCCTTGCACACGTTTCTAACCTTACTTTCTTCTCTCCACTTCTACATACGCTGAACAACTCCTACTATATTCGTAAACTTTCCAGTCTCCTTCCCGTCTCGCCCCTACCATTACGCCTGTCTACGTCACATTCTTTCGCCTATAAATTCTCGCCCATCTCTCCATACTTGGTGAGTTAATCAGACCAATAATCATGTACGCGGCCCCAGCGTGGGGGTACACTGCAATGACGAATCTGGATAAGCTGGAATTAATACAAAATAAATGCCTACGAGCAGCGACCAGACTCCCTTTCGACACGCCAATACGCCAACTACGCAGTATTGCGAAAGTCAGCTCAATAAGGCACCAAATACGTAAACAGACACTAAACATGTACAGAAAGTCATGGAGTAATAAGATCAACCCGTTAATAAGCGGGATCGGACGCTACGACGTTGATCTGTACAAAAAGTATCCTACACCGAAGCACATTCTGTTCAGCCACAGGGTTGGGTGGGCGAGGGGCCGATAGCCAACCCACTCCCGCCAAGCTGACACCTATATAACACATACACCCACACACTGCAGACTCCTATGTAAATATGTAAATATGTTTCAGCTGTCCTAGACCCAGGGACCAGGCGAGGAAGATTGACAAAAAAAAAATACAACCTAAGAAGACGACGGCAACGCAGCCAGACGGCCAAGGACGTATCAATCCACCCCCGCCCCCCTACAGAGACATGGGAGCGGAACACCAGCCCGCGCCCTATAAACAGCACTAATATCTATCTGTTATCTCTTTCCTATCTAGGTTGTAAGCTGGACATGAGAGCAGGCAAACAGCCGGCACTCCAATGAGAACTTGTATATACATATGTTATTAATAATCTTAGTTTTAGATCTGCAGTGACAAGTGTGTTCAAACAACACCGCATAGAGGGACATCGACAGGAGGAAGAAGATAGCCCCTTGCATGCAAGGCTTGGCTCTAATTCCCCCCCTCTCCAAAAGGAGACTTGGCACCAGGGACTGCTGGCTGCTGGACAATGGGACGAACCTGTGGCCCAAAGCCCAGACGCTAGCAGACCCGAGCCAACCCGGCAGTGACAAGAAGGACTGATCCCCATAATAACAAAAATTGCAAGGAATTGGTTTATGTTTGTGCATGTTACCTGTTCCTAACTAACATAACCTCTGGTCTTTTTCCAGCCCACATCCTTGCATGTGCTATCACAAGATGTCAGATTTTACATGTAGGCTCTTTCTTCTTTCTGCCTATGTGGTTTTTCCCTGACCCTTCAATACCATACCTTAACACTATCCAACCAATACAAACTTTGCCGTGGTAGCGAGTCTGACTCGGAAACCGGCAGATACTCCTTGTATCACCTCCCACTCCTCCCTGCTATCTCTTTCTTCTTCTTAGAAATAATAGCATGTCGGAGGCCATGTAGATTGAGTCGATGGTCACGCGGGGGGAGCGGGCTTCGGGGGCCCCCCCGAAAGAAAAAAAAAAGAAAGAAAAAAACATACTTGGTGAGAGGACGTACGAGCCTATTGCTCCGCTGTCCCTCTCCTCTCACCGAGACCTTCAAAACTTCGAGAGACTACACTACCTGCGCCAACTGGTTACCGCTTCTCGGTACCTAGGGTTAGTTAGGGAACTCTGTGGTCTAGGGACCCGCTTAACAACGGGTCATCCCGCGCCCACTAGCTCGATTTAGATGTCCACACACGTACATACACGGGGCCAGGCTCATTCTTTCAAAAAGAGCAACTTTTCGAAAGAGCAATTTGTCAATGAGGCTGGTACCATACAATAACACGTCGATCATCGAGAACTGACGGCGAGTGAGGGGAAGCCGTTATCACGGCACCCCGACCACTCAGGGGCCGCAAACTCACCAGCGGGGGGGAAAGTGCAGTTCTCACAGCACCGTCCACCGCCAACCACTCACAGGAAGGCAGGAATCTGCAGCCCCCTGCCTGTACACCGTAACATATTAATGGATAATATGTTAGAACTTTCACTAGGGCCACATGCACCAAGAGCGCATAGCATGTCGCTACCGGCCCTAGTTCCGGTCAATGACCGGGCGAGTTGGCCGTGCGCGTAGAGGCGCGCGGCTGTGAGCTTGCATCCGGGAGATAGTAGGTTCGAATCCCACTATCGGCAGCCCTGAAGATGGTTTTCCGTGGTTTCCCATTTTCACACCAGGCAAATGCTGGGGCTGTACCTTAATTAAGGCCACGGCCGCTTCCTTCCAACTCCTAGGCCTTTCCTATCCCATCGTCGCCATAAGACCTATCTGTGTCGGTGCGACGTAAAGCCCCTAGCAAAAAAAAAATTCCGGTCAATGACCCAGCCGAGCGAGAGCTGGGGGTGACTCATCGTCTCACGTGCTCCGTGACCAGTGAACGCAGCCCGCCGGAAGGGCAGCGAGCAGACTTCACCCCTGACTCGCAGCTACTAAATCTGACGGGAGAAGTTTACCTTACGAGGCACTCCCTACGGAACTATGCGTGCACCACTACCATAAACTTAACCACCACCACCACGACATCTCCTATTACCACCCCGTCAGCAGCTGCTAGGTCGCATATACCAGTGCAGCCGCTCCCCACTGGGCCAGGCAGTCGTCGAGCTGACCCCCGGAATAAGAGCTGGCGGAGCCAGGGAAGCGAAATGCAATGCGTGACGTTGTGTGCGGGCGAATGAAAACCAGGGCTAAACCCCGAAGTACCAGAACCTGCACACGGGAAGGAACAGTCGCAAGGCTCCTCTGAGCCAGAGACTGAGGAGCAACACGAACGGGAGGCTATCTCTCCCCCAATACAAATAACAGGCTCAAACCCAACCCAGTGGTCAGTCAGCCGGACGCCGGGAAAGCGAGACCCAGTTTCGCCAACCTGAGTGAGGAGGCAGCGAACAGGGGAAAGAGAGGAAACGGACTCGGCGGATGACACCAACTAAAGTCCAACCCCCACCCGTGCGAGAGAGTAACTCGGACGAGGCCAGACTGGTGATGGACCTATCAGGTGCCTCCCGGAAGGCCGAGTCCGAAAGCTCTGAGGGAGAGGAAATCCGCGAGCACGGGGTGACCGAACCCGTGGTCCCAGCCACCCAGCCGGTAAACCATGGTGATGGCTTCAGGGTGGCCAAAGGGAGGAAGAGGGGGAAGGGGATAGGCAAAGTAGCCCAGCCCCTGAGCCGCAAGCCTAAAAAAGACGGGGCACGCAAGCCAAATACCCGAGCCGATAGCAGCACAGAAACATCTATCGGCTCAACCCAGCCACAGCATACCACACACAAGAGGCAGACTCGTCAGAGCCCACCTCAATCAACAAAACCAATCACCCGTAGGGGTCAAACCCCCACCCCTTACGGTATACACCAAGGAAACCAAGACACTTGAAATGGAGCTCCTCAAAAAGCTGCCGCATGAACAGAGAAAATATTATTTCTCTATGCCGAGAGTAGACGCACATGAAGCGATCCGGCTACACATCTCGAGCTTTGAGAGCTATGAAATCGCTATCGAGGTGCTAAAAGGGCTGAATATTAATTTTGTAAAAGTATTGCCCAACAGCACTATGAAGCGGCTCGTAGTGAGGACTCCCATTAACGGAAGTAATCCAGCTTGCATTGAAAGCACAGGATATCTCCGCATTCTCCGTAGTGCGGATGAGAACAGGGAATAGGCCAGCCAAGGGCAACCTATTCCTAGTTGCCGTGGCGGACACCCCAGGAGCGGACAATCTGCGGAAAATGCGGATGCTCGCGAACATGTTGGTGTCTGTCGAGCCGTACCGCCCCCTAGCCACTGGCCCCCAATGTGGAGTGTGTCAGAGGCATGGCCATCCAGGGGCGGCGTGCCGACTGGAGCCCAGATGCCGCAGATGCGTCGCCTCCCACTTGTCCCGCGACTGTCCGCATGGCAGCGACCCCGCGTACTCTAATTGCGCTAAATGCGGAGGGAAACACGCGTCTAATTTTAAGAACTGTCCCAGCCGCAGGGACTTCGAAGCCGCCTTTCAAGGCAAAGGGACAAAGGGTAACAAGCGTGGCGACCCTAAAGCCCAAGCAGGCCCGCAAGGCACAGGCGCTTCACGCACAAGGAAATCATGCCCCTTAGGCAAAAAGGACCCTTCAGTCCTACAGGCCCTTCAGGCACAAAGGGCCAAAATCAAGGCCCTTCAGGCAATTAGCACCCTTCAGGCGGAGGTCTATTGAACTTTAAACCTACACGGACGGAGGGTAAACACAACCCCGGGCCCTCAACCCAACCAGTCCCTACCTCCGCCCAAACCAAGACCTCCAACCCAAA
Organism: Anabrus simplex; assembly: GCF_040414725.1. Lineage (NCBI taxonomy): Eukaryota > Metazoa > Arthropoda > Insecta > Orthoptera > Tettigoniidae > Anabrus > Anabrus simplex. Next base: position 625,279,572 of record NC_090266.1, on the reverse strand, counting down.
TGGAAAGAAGGCCCAGCCCCATGCAATGAAACAAAGGCAGGTTAAGTCCACGCTAGCTCCCCCCGAGCTACCACAGGGCCCGCCCCAGGCTAGCTCCACCCCCCCCCCCGCAGAGATCCTGCTATTAGTAAAATGACCTCCGCACTACCGCCCTCAACGCCCGTCCCCAGCACCATACCAGACACTACCATCTCACCACCTACACCTCAAACACTAGCACAAGTGCAACAGCCAGAGGGGAACATGGCAGGAAGGGTGTTCTGCGAAAGGTATTCAAAATAATGAAAAACGTCTTCCCGAACCTGAACCAAACCGAAATCATAACCACTGGAGTTATGATAGCCAAATTGCTGGCCACGACCCTATCAATCCTATGGCTAGGGGACCTGGTGAACGCGATCTTCGACCTCCTAACCCAAGATGGCTGAACAATCCAACGAGGATGATAATAACAACAATAATAACGATAACAACAACACCAACAACACACAAGGGCTTCGAGTACTAATATGGAACTGCCAGGGCGTCAGGTCCAGAAAATACGAACTCGAACCCTTCCTAGTCGCGAACACTATTCATAAAGCACTCCTAACAGAAACGTTCCTCCCACCGGGGAGGAAGTTCAACATAAGAGGCTACAAAATACACAGAAGCGATAAGGCCAACGGAGTTGGAGGGGTGGCAGTTCTGGTAAGAATAGACATCAAACATATGGAGGTGGACATACCAGAGCTGGTCGAACTGGAGGCATGTGGAATTGCCATGCCAGTCCGAGGAACACTCATAAATGTCATAGCGGCATACTCCAGACCGAAAAGCTTGAACACACAAGACATAGACGCAGTACTAAGGCTAAATCGAAACACGATCCTAGGAGGAGACCTAAATTCGAAACACGCCAGCTGGGGCTGCCTGAGACCTAACTCAGAAGGCACAAGGTTGTACAACCACATGCTATCCCAGGACTATGTGGTAACAGCCCCCAGCGAACCCACGTTCCTAGCGCCAAACGATCAGGCCGACGGTATACTAGACATAGCCCTACTGCGACATATTCCTCAAAGGCATAGCATAACGGTAATGAACGAACTTGGGTCGAGGCACCATCCAGTGATATTTACACTGAATGCGACCCCAGAGGAATATGAACACAACCCCAAGCGTAGGCTGAACTATAAAGCAGCCAAATGATGCAAATTCAAACACAAACTAGACACACTCCTAGAGGGAAGCGAGGGCATACTATTAGACAGCACAGCCCAAATTGACGAAGCAGTCAAAACCCTAGTAGAAGCAATTCAGGTAGCCGCAGCAGCGAGCATACCAGAAAACAAATACAAAGAATACCCACATTTCGAAATTCCAGCCCACATTAAGGAATTAATACGCAAGCGCAACAGCCACAGACGCAACTGGGCACGACACCATAGAGACTACGACCGAATTACGAAAAATGAACTTAACACGGAAATACAAACAAAACTACAGGAACGCAGGTCTCGAGAATGGAACAACAAACGCCGTCTATTCGACACAAACACCAGGCCTGTGTGGAACTTAGCGAGACACTTCACTCGTGAAACACACAGCATCCCTACTATTAAGGGACCTAAGGGCCCGGTATATGAGAACCCTGATAAAGCCGAGGTCATAGCGGACTCGATCGAAGCGGCATTCACTCCGAACGAAATACCGTCTGACCCTGCCTTCACCAGGCAAACTGAGGTAAAGGTAGCTGAGTTCCTCGAAAACGCACCTAAGCCGGAGGTTTAGAGGACAAATATACACGAAATTAAGTGGATTATAGGTCATCTTAACACCAAGAAGGCGCCTGGCCCAGACGAGATACAGAATATTATAATTAAGAAATTAACACACAAAGCCCTAACACTACTAACCAGCATCTTCAATGCATTGTTAAGACTCCAATACTACCCTGAACAATGGAAAAGGGCTATGATACTCGTATTTGGAAAACCAGGCAAAGACAAGTCAGACCCTAACAATTCAAAATCGAATCAAATCAAAATATCTTTATATGCAAATGAGGTGTCTACCTTGGTGGCAAATGGTACACTAAAATACATCATTGTCAAGCATTAAATTAACAAGAGAAGAAAATTTTCCTATAATACAATATTATACAATTTACGCTAACATTTTTTTCTATTAAACACACAGCTCTTCCTTATTAAATTTATATTGTTTACAGAATTCTACTTATAATATCTCCTGTACTACTTACAAATATAGTCAACTGATGTACAGTATGTGGAATTACTTCAAATGATACTATACAACTGGTATAAGATTAAAATTTACATTGCATTTATTTATTTATTTATTTATTTATTTATTTACCCATTCTGGAACCTAAGTAGCATAACGACCTGCTGCGTCTTAACCAGAGCCCCTTTTGCCACCACTTTTCAGAGTTCCTGAAGGGCTTTCACAGCTACCGTAGCGGTCCCAGGTCCCTCGAAGTCTCCACTGTACTTCACCCCTACAGGCAGTCCCCTACTTTGGCTGTCCAAACTCCTTAAACCAGGGGATGGAATTAATTTATTCACACACATTTTTTATTTACATTAACCTGCACTGGTCGAATGCCCTCTAACATTTCATTTATTTCCTCTGTTGCTGTTTATTCTCTTCTTGAATATCTGTACAGATTTTGGAAAAGGATCAAACACTACCCCTGGTAAACTGTTCCACTCCTTCACACCCTTATCAATGAATGAAAATTTACCCCAATCGCTTCTGCTAAAATTCCTTCTAATTTTATATTTGTGGCCAGTCCTGCGGATATAATTATTTTCCAGCTGAAGCCTCTCACAGATATCTCCCCATGGTTCTTATCCTGTATAGGCTCTATATAATCCTATAAGTCTAGTTTTCTCCCTTCTCTTACTTAAAGTTTCCCACCCAAGTTCCTTTAACATTTCTGATACAATACTCTTTCTCCCGAAATCCCCTGTTACAAATCTTGCTGCTTTCCTCTGCACACTATCTATTAGGTACTCTTGTTGAGGATCCCAAACATTGTTTGCATATTCCAATAATGGACGAAACATACTTAAGTAACTTTTCTCTTTTAATTCTTTATTGCATCCGTTAAGTAGCCTCATTATGACAATGTAAGGATCTGTATGCTTTCCCAACAATGTCATCCACATGACCCTTCCAGTGCAAATTACTTTCAAATCTCACACCTAAGTATTTGCACTTGCCATCTTTTGAGATAACTACCTCATCCAAAGTATATTCAAATTCAGTTTTAAAACTCCTGTTTGTAAATGTTTTAACAGTTTATTTACCTCCATTAACCTTCATATTATTCTCTTCAACCCACTGTTGGATACTCTCAAGGTCCCTTTGTAATTCTGAACAATCCTCAATGTTATTTATTTCCCTATAAACAATTATTTCATCTGCATACAATCTTATTTTTGATGTTATATTATTCCCTAAATAATTTACGTATATTAAGAAAAGTAACGGACCGATTATACTACCCTGTGCAATTCCCTTCCAAACTTTCCCTTCCTGTGATATATTATTTCCTACTTTGACTTTCTGAACCCTTGAATTTAGAAATGTTTTTATCCAACGTGTAACCCTTACGTCCAATCCTATTCCCTCCAATTTCTTTAATAATTTTCCATGTTCCACTCTATCAAAGGCTTTGGAAAGATCTATGGCTATGCAATCTAACTGGCCTCCTAAATCCAATTGATCTGATATGTCCTGCTGAAATCCCACCAGTTGTGCCACACAAGAAAATTTCTTTCTAAGTCCATACTGGCTCCTCATGAGCCTATTTTTATCATCACATATCCCTTTGATGTACTTTGATATAAAACCCTCCAGTATTTTACAAACTATACTGGTCAGGCTGATTGGTCTGTAGTTCTCTGGTTTCCTTTTATGACCATTTCCTTTATAAATAGGTATTATTATAGATTCCTTCCGTTCCTTTGGTATTACACTATTATTTATGACATAGTCAAAGAGAAATTTTAAATAAGGCACAATGTACCACCCCATTGTCTTTCACACCTCCCCAGTAATTTGATCACTTCCTGCCGCTTTTCCTTGCTGAAGCAGTTGGATTTCTCTGAAAATATCTTCCTTTGTGAATGAGAAGCTTCTTATTTCCCTCTGTGTCTCTCCCTCTCTATCTTCTGTTTTGGTTTCCAACTCCTGAAAATCATCTACTGAATCTCTGAATTCCCTACTAAAGAGGTTTACTTTCTCAGTATCTGTTAAGTAATGTTCACCCCCTTCTCCCACCATTGTAGGAATTTGGATTCCTTTTCCTTTTTGATTCCTGATATATTAATATAGCTTTTTCCATTTCCCTTTGTGGTCATTACCCTCTTGAAGTATGCCATTCATAATTCTCTTTTGCTTCCTTTTTCACTCTATTCAGTTCCCTCATTTGCTGTTTTCTAGTTTCTCTACTCTCCCTACCTTCTTTGATTTTCCTGTTTACTATTCTACATTTTCTTTTTAATTTTCTTATTTCCCTTGTATAATAAACAGGATCTGAGGTCATTTTACCCTTCTTAACAGGTACAAATCTCTTCTCTCCTTCCCAAATGATTCCTTTAAATTTAGCCCGAAGTATATACTCATTACTCCCTTCACTTATCCAACAACTGAAGTGTGATTTAAGGCAAGTCCCAAATTCATCAACTTTAGTTTTTCTGTACAATTTCTTGTCTTGCGTGACCCTCTTATTAAGCCTTTTTGGTACCAGTCCTACATCCATTATTACAGCCTTATGGCCACCTATTCCTTCAATTACCTCAGTTTTATCAATAATTTCCCATGGTTTAACCAAGAATACATCTAGTAAGTTATTGAGACGAGTCGGTTCTTGTACTACTTGTGTAAATCCTCCCTCCCAAATTAACTTATTTGCCAGTTTCTGTTTATGGGCTTCACTTGCAGCTCCATTCCATTCAACTTCAGGCAAGTTTAGATCTCCCCCAATTATTGCCATTTCATTATTATTGTTTTTATGAGTATAATCTATTATTTTCTCAAATATTTCCACGCCTCTTTCCTCTCTTCCAGGCCTGTATGTTCCTATAATTCCCACCTCTTTCATATTATCACAAACTAATTTTATCCCTAATATTTCATCCCTTTCATCGGTAAACCATTCATGTGAACAATAAGTTTCCTTCACCAGAATAAACACCCCCTCCCTTTTTATCTCCTCGGTCTCTACGGTAGACTGTGTACCCTTCTGCGAATAATTCTCTATTACCCACCCCTTCTCTCAACCACGATTCCACTCCTATCACCACATCAGTCTCATAAGATTCCATCATAGTACCGAATGTTAATTGTTTATTTACTACACTCTGACAGTTTACCAAGAGCAATCTCAGACCCCCTTCCTCCCTAAAACTTGACTGTTGCAATTGGGTAACTTGAAATTCCTTACTTTCCTGATTTTCATTTCCTAGTTGGCTGAGCCAGCTTGAAAAACAGCTGGCTCTTTCTACTAGTTTTCCTGGTCAGTATTATAACTCAAGGGAGTTGCCTTTTTTACAGTACATGACTTAAGATTAATAATATCTAGAACAATATTTACCTGAATTGTTTAGATGAAGACCATGCTTTGTGTTAACAGTGCATCTCGAAACTGCTGCTATCAATTACCTGTGTATTACGAAAATATTTACTAATTTTAACCATATCTGTATTAACTTTGTCCACTTCAATGTTCACACAGAGTCTCTAATCAAATCATGCCTGTGGGGTACGTTCACTACAAAGATGTTAGTGTGAGTCAGCTTACCTAGTGTACATTTAAGTTAAGAAATGACATTCTTAGCGTTGTGAGATACGTCGTTCGTCCCGAGATTTCTTGCTGCCTGTTCCGTGTTTTCCAATACCTAACACGGAAATTCCAGCCATTACAGGCCTATCAGCCTCCTGGACGCCCTCAGTAAAGTATTCGAGAAAATTCTACTGAAAAGGTTAATAGGGCATATCAAGGAAAGATGAATAATTCGCAATGAGCAATTTGGCTTCAGGAACTACTCACGCGATTCATAGAACAAGCCACCATAGGTTTCAGTAAACGAAGGGACACAGGTTTCCCTTGATATACAGAAAGCATTTGACAAAGTCTGGCACGAAGTTCTACTAGCGAAACTAATAGACCTCGAATTCCACCCAGGCTATATAAGGCTAATCAAATCCTATCTGGAGGGCCGAGAGTTCCAAGTTGACGTACACAACACGCTGTCAAGCACCCGAAGGATTAGAGCGGGCGTAGCCCAAGGTTCCCTAATTGGCCCAATCCTCTTCAAAATAATATAATCATCATTGTTGACATGATGAACATTCTTATTAACTGACTGGCAGCTATGAGTTTGATTATTACACCGCCAGCTCTGTTTTGTACCTTATGTTTTTAACCTCTGGCAACACGATTACGTGTTTTTTTTCTCACTTAGTCATGATGAACACTTATATATTTTTACTCTTGTTTTATGTTTGAACATTCTGATTGACTGACGGGTAGCCATGATACCCTAATGATTTTAATTATTTCACTACCAGCTCTGTATTGTACTCTCTGTTTTTATCCTCTGTTTCAACACGATTGTGTGTTTTTCTCTTAGCCATGTTGTAATATTTCATGTTTTTCCACACTAGTTTTAAGCCTTTTTGATTTTCTAAATGTAAATGTTGTTTCTTAGGGTACCATATATTTTAAGGACACTAGGTTCGGGGCCCTGACCTAACTTTATGCTAAGATTTATTTTCGGCTGATGATGCTTACGACAGTTAAGCGAAACATGTCCCATCTTACAACGCCTGTTGTAATGCTTATTTCCTAAATATAAGGAAAGTTAAGTGTCGGAAAGGTGGTGTTAACTATTATTCTTATTTTAATGTTCTTAATCTGATGTCCAATACGGTCTACAATGAGATTTATTACTTGTAAACCTTTACTGGACTTCAGTGGCAATATTCAAGCATAAGGCTATTCACTGCTACACATGGGGGGTAGGAGCACCAGATCCATAATAGACTATCATAACCGGCCTTCTATTCAGGAAATCTGTTAGGATGTTCAGCTATTCCAAGGATTTTTGATGATACAGACCATTATCTGATCTGTAGCGAACTAAATATCTCTAGTCCTAAGATAGAGAAAATGAAAATGTCTTCAGACGAATAAGTGTAGAAAATCTCCAGGATGAGGCAATTAGACAGAAGCACATGAATATGATTAATAAAATAGTGCAAAACAAAAGACAGTAAGTAAATTCAGGCTATAGAAAGAAAATGGGTGGCGTACAGGGATGCTGTAGTAGAAACAGCAACGGAATATCTAGGAACAAATGTGTGTAAAGATGGGAAAAAGCAAACATCTTGGTGGAACGATAAAGTGAGAGCAGCTTGTAAACGTAAAAAGAAGGTGTATCAGAAATGGATGTTAGGATGTGTGTCACGCCACGGTGCTTCATGTTTTCCATCAACACATTGTCGTTCAAGGTAAGATAACAGTGGTAGATAACTCCACAAACCAGGTTCGAGGTTTGATGGGGATTTTGCCAAAGTGGTCGCACTTGAGCAATTGATCAGCTTGAAATGGAGTGCGAGTCTTGAGTAGCAAACCACCATTGTTCATTTTCTTTAAGTCTTCCAGTTTGCTTTAGACACCTTCAGTGTATCTACGGAACAAAACAGACTTCATCACCTTGAAATCTTGCCCATCAGATCTGGTTGCACGCAGGAACCTAGGGAAGCTGGATCCCATGCTTTCATGCTGCGCCTGTTCCCAAGGGGAAAATGCTGGGGCTGTACCTTAATTAAGGCCACGGCCGCTTCCTTCCTATTCCTTGTCCTTACCTGTCCCATCGTCGCCATAAGACCTATCTGTGTCGGTGCGACGTAAAGTAACTAGCAGAAAAAAGTAGAGACATCGATACAGAAAGTGTAAGAAATAAAATATCATTCTATAGTTCCTTAATTATACTAAGATACTTAAACTATTTAGTACTACAAGTGAGTAACAATGCAACAGGATTGACACAGCGGGGTGGGTGGTTGTTTTAAACATTACCTATTTATATTTCAGCTATGATATATTTATTCCATAGATATTCCTTTGCCTTTCGTTTGAAAGTTATTAAAGTAGGGGCAATATTCACGCCAGCAGGAAGTTTGTTGTATGCCTGAATTGCTGAGAATTTACAACTGTTCTTCCCATACTTTGAAGAGTGGATATGGTACAAGGCCAAATCATCTGCATGTCTAGTTTGATACCTGTGGTTGTCTGAATTGGTTATTAAGGTAGTGTTGTGAAATATTATGTTTCTTTTTATTTTATACATTAATATGACAGAATTAAGCTTTGTAATTATGCTCAGAGGTAGAATTTGGGTCTGAGTGTATAGGTCTTTTACTGGGATGTGTAATGGTAAGTTAAATATGTTCCTTATTGACCTGTTTTGTATCACCATTAGATCATTCAAGGAAGACGTTATACAATGTGACTGAATTACACATAAGTACTGCAAGTGGTTATGTACTAGTGAATAATAAATTTGTAGAAGGAGGTGTTTAGGGATTAAATATCTAAGTCTTTTTAATAACCCAGCAACTGGGGCGATTTTTCTTACTTAGATATGTATTCAACATGATCATTCCAGCTCAGGTTCTCATCAATAATTAATCCAAGATATTTCACTTTATTTACTTTTCCTATTTCCGTATCGTTTATGAGTAATTTGTCACTATTTGAGTGAAGGATTTTCTGCTTTGAAATAATTATTTATTTAGTTTTCTGCAGATTCATTGTCAATTTGTTACACTAGTACTAGTGTAAGAGAGTGAGTAAGTCCTGCTGCATGTTTTCTAAAACTGTGTCTTTACTTTTGCCCGTATAGAAGATATTGGTGTCATCAGCGTATAATGTGATATAACCATTTAGATTACATGAAGAAATATCATTTATGTAAATGAGAAATAAAATAGGACCTAGTATGAAAACTTGTGGGAAACCATGGGTTACATAATTGGCTGAGTTCGAGTAATTATTCACGGTAACAAGTTGCTCTCATCCTGTTAAGTAATTTCGAAACCAATTCAGGGCAAGGCCACGAATTCCAGCCTTTTCTAATTTACTTAAAAGAATACTATGATCAACAGTATCAAAAGCTTTGGTAAGATCAGTGAATAAGCCTGCTGCAATGTTGTTGTTGCCTACGGTGGATTGCAGCATTGCAATGAGATCAATAGTAGCTACTTCGGTACTAGACCTCTCCCTGAACCCATACTGCCCCTTATAGAAGAAATTCTTTTTGTTTAGAAAAGCCAAAAGTCTTTTCTTCACAACTGTTTCCATAAATTTGGAAACAATTGATAAAATCGATATTGGCCTATTATCAATTGGATTTAGTCTATTCCCTCCCTTAAACACGGGGATCACTTTAGCTATCCTTCGTTTATTGGGTATTATACCGGTAGCACACTAATGATCTCTACAAATAATCCTATTATAGGGTCCTTTGCTTTTTCAATAGTGAGGTAGTAATGTCATCTATTCCGCAGCTATTGATAATTTTAAGGTTAGATATGATGGACTTCTGCTACATCCGTTGGGTACAGGTAAAGGGATTCAAGACTAGTAAATTCACTGAAAGACACAGTATTATGTTTAGGAATACTTAGAGATAGGTTTTTGGCAATGTTTATAAAAAAGGAGTTGAATGAGTCACACAGAATCTGTTTATCAGTTCGCCTTCAATTTCAAGCGTGGTACAGAGACATTCGTTACCTTTTTCTTATGAATGATATCGTTCATTAATTTCCATGTCTGTTTTGGATTGTTATTATGAGAATTGAAAGGGTTTGAGTAGTAGTCATGTTTGAGTAAATATCTGTAGGTTCGTTGGTTATACTTACAAAGGCAGATTATCATAAGGAATAGTACCGTAACTTCTGCAGCAACTTCTCCGGTATTTCGTATAGATATCCGTTCAAACTTTCGCGAAGGTAATAATTTACTACATTAAAAATACGATACGCCTGTAAACTTCCATTTAAAAAGAAGTTAAAGAGATTACACGGTAATAGTTAACAGTCGTATTGTTATTGATTATTGTCGCTCCTCATATTCAAATATTGCATTGTTGGCTACAGCCGTGAACAAAGGGTGTAGTGTAGTCAAGTAAATATAAATAAAAATCATCTGACCTTGTATTCCATTCATTTGTACTTCTGAGTAGGTAGTTAAAGTATACGTAATTTATATTTTGCTCCCTCGATCTTTCAGTATTTATGAGCGGTTAGCTAATTTAATAAAGTTAATATATCCCAGTAATTGAAGTTCAAGTCCCTGGAGTAGTAGTAGTAGTAGTTGTTTTGATAAAAATATTTTAGAAAGTATTGTAGACAACCTCGTATTTTTCAGTAGGCCTAATTAAGGACACTTTTATTCTCCGTCCCGTGGAGTAGGGAAAATAATAGTAATCCACCAGCTGTAATAATCACATAACCACATTTCAGTAGAAATGAAGTGAAGATAAGTTATAATATATTAGATAGTATCTTGCCAGTTATATTCGTGTTTTTCTTCGTGTACGGCAATCCTTTTGATACTTAAGCATTTAACCAAACGCAGTGTAGTGTAGTGTAGTGTAGTGTAGATACATTGTAGTATAGATACAGTACATTTAGATAGTGCCGTATCTTGCCTGCTATATTCGTGTGTTATTTTTCGTGTGTATGTATCAGACCGTAATACTAATAATAATTTGTCTAAGCATTTAGCTTCGTTGGTAATCTTTGAGTACAGTAGTTCTTGCAAATTTCATTTCTGTTGTGCTTAGTTTAGTGACATACGGTACGGTACCGGTATCGTAATTAGGATACGTCTGAAAGTAGTTTAAAATTACTGTAGTGTACTGTACAGTAGTATACGAGTAATATCCTATTAGAATTTAGTGTGATTATTTTATTGTAAAATATTTGTGTAGTACTGGTGTAGTAGAGGTATCCGTAGAAACTCTTACCAAAATACTGTTGTTGTAATTAGAATAGGCTTAATTGCAGTTTGGAATTGTGTACAGTAGTTCTTGTGTAGGCTATTACTTTCGATATTCAGTAATTAACAGAAGTTTTTATCCTGTCAGGGGATGTAGAATAAAAAATAGAGCACGACTAAGTAGTATTGTAGTGTAGTCGTATATTAATTACCTTATTGTTGTGAACTATCCCAGACAATATATCCCTCCGTTCATTTATTTTTTCAAATAAGTTCTTTTATTCCTAATTTCATTTTTTCCCCGTAAAGAATGGCTAAGGAGCGCGAGTGCACTTACTGTGGGTGTGGCGAGGCATTGAGGGGTATGAGGGAGGAGTTGGAAAGTTTGAGGGAGATAATTAGGATTCTCACAGAAGACAGGAAGGAAGATTGGACTCCCTCAAACAATGTACAGGTTACAGTAGGTGTACAAGAGGGAGGGGAAGGAAAGGGAGGAGTTGTAGAAGACAGGAAGTTTTAATGTTCTAAGGGGAAGGAGATTGCAGGCTAAGGGCTCTATTCAGGATCGGAATTCAGGACAGGTGTCTGTGCGAAATCGGTACGAGTCACTCCAGGTAGAACAACAGAGGGAAGATGAGGGACAGGGAACTGTTGCTGAGATGTGTGGAAGTAGGAGGAAGGGAAAAGGTAGGAAAGGAAAATGTAGAGTAGAGGATAGGAAAAGACAGGTGGAACAGGGTCATGGGAAGGAGAAAAGGGAGGAGGAAGTAGCTTCTGCAGCCATCAGGAAAGATAGGGCTGACCAGGAGGGGAGGGGATCAAATGAGGTGGGTAGTGTTGAGGCTCTGATCATGGGGGATTCCATCGTTAGACACGTGGGGAAAGTGTGTGGAGGAAAGGGTACCAGGGTAGAGTGTTATCCAGGAATTAGGTTGAGGCAGATGTTGAGGAAAGTAGAAGAGAGGGAGGAGGGGAAGGAGAAGGTGGTAGTGTTTCACGTTGGTACCAACAACGTAAGGCAAGCTGATATAAGTACCAACATAGTTGGAGATGTGTGGGATCTGGTAAATGCAGCACGGGTGAAGTTTAAGAAAGCGGAGATTGTTATTAGTGGAATACTGTGTAGAAGGGATACTGACTGGAGGGTGATTGGGGATTTAAATGAGACTATGGAGTG